>NW_024468554.1:238552-341647 GCF_001632365.1 Laetiporus sulphureus 93-53
TAGATTGAGGGAGCCTTGCGAGTGCGCTGTGGTGGCAGGCTTGGCTTGACAAGTTAGAACGTGGACGTGCTAGCTCCGAGATGGAGGGAATGGGGAGTAGAAGGGCTGTGGAGAATGGAGATTGTTGACCGCGGCGATATGGAAATTCTTCTTGAACAAGATGGCGGTTATAGGACGAAAATGACAGGATGAGTGTGTCGAAGGGGGTATGGGGTATCGTTGACTCTGATAGACGGAGTAGTCGGATAGAGGATGACGAGGATGCCTTGTCGACGGACGAGGCTACAATGCGATGTCGAAGAGGCGGTGTGGGGCCAACGCCGGAGGCAGGCTGGCGCCGAGAGAAAAGAAATGAATTCAGTTGATGAGCTACGTCGCCAGCGCGAAGGCGAGACGATACCGCACCTTGGGGCCCTGGACTTAGGTACAACGACGTTCGGCGTTTGTCGCAAACGCGGAGAGAGAGACTGGGCTGGAGGAGGAGAGCGGGAAAGAGCTGACGTCGGGGAGCAAAGGGACGTGAGAGGCGGGCCCGAGTTGAACGAGGATGCCTGCAGGCCGGGGGCAATGACCCGGCGGAGCCGCTCCTTCCCTGCTTCGGTAGCGAGATAAGATGACACACCGAGCTCGCGGGCCGACACGATCGCGGCTGCGAGTGTACGATAAGCAGAAGCGAACAGGGCAATGGCGTCGACCGCAAAAACGAGAAGGGTGCGAATAGCACCAGCACCAGGGCCGCAGGTCCGTGCGCAGTCGCCGTGTCGGGATATTCCTTGATGGCGTACAATGGAGCAACTCTGACAAAAGAAAGTGCGGACTAGAAGTGCGAGAAAATATTGTTCTGAGCAGCACAAGTGGGCGATGTCTGGTGCCCGTCTTCCTTGCACGAGAGAACAGCAGCGAGTGCGCCTCTCAGGAACATGTCCAGGACGCCACATTATTTTTGGTGGTGACGTCAAAGAGGACGGCGGAGCGGTCAACCTCGGGCAGTGCGCCGCCGCATGCGTTCGGAGCCGGCAAGCTTGCCTCATTCAGCCAGACCCAGCTTGCACGAAGCTCAGAAGAGCTTGGCAGGCGGCGGTCGCCGGTGCCGTCGGGCGGCAAGAACATTTTGCAAATTTTGATGTTGTCCTTCTGCTCGAACTTGCGGCCACACCACGTTTCGCCACGTGCTGAACGTGGTCCGTGAAAGAGTTTTCGTTTTAGAGTGATCAATATTGACTGTTTCTCTACTTTGCAATGCGAACGACATGCCAGAATCCGTCAAGTGGCAACTGATAGCTTCCGCAACATGCATGAGATCGTAGCGCTGTGCGATCGACGTCTTGGCACTCTTCACACTTAGGCTATACTGCATTGGGAGCTGATTTGCTCGCAGCGAGACGACGTGATCAAGCCAACAGTGAAGAGTTCTTCCAGGCAGCTGCCAATCGCACAGTGATTGCTCTGAAGAAGCCAGGTACGAACATCCTGCTTGTCTGGGAAGACAACATTCTGCCTGGTATCATCGCTAGAAGGGCACCTCCAGACTCCAGAGATCAAGCGGCGGTCAAATTGAACATTCATCGATACCTTCACTGCCATTGATGCAGATTCTTCCGGCTTACTATTATCCCCGGCAGCCAATGGAAATTAGACCAATCAGATTGACAGCAGTCTCACAAACGAAGACGCTAATAAACATATCACGTTGAAGAGACACAGATTGTAAGGCTGATAAAACTCACATCCAGTCTTTGCTGCGGTGCCACTGATAGCTGAAGATTCTTCCGTGAAATTCAGCATCATCTGTGCGGTGGCCGGGCCATTGTGAAGTGCCACTGTACCAGTGGGGAATATCCGCAGCACGGTCAGCTGGCTTATGGAATGCGCAGTGATAAGCATCGGCGAGCACAGGAGATGCTCAAAGATCCACTTGATGCTGTAAAGATGGTGACATCGTATCATGAGCTGTTGTGGCATAACATTGTCTTCAGGGGCCTCAACCACAATGACCAAAGTGAGAAAGAAATACGGAATGTCTGATACTCGTAAGTCGTCGAACATCTCAACGGCGCTCATTGAAATGATCCTATTCAATGGTATGCTTAGCGAATCCATGGGTACCATTAATGGAGACGGCATCGCAATTTCACGACCGGTATTGTACAAGCTTCAAGTTCTGTCTTTACAGCAACTCCACGGACCATACAGTCTGTCGCGTATTGCTCGTCGACCACCTCGTGTATGCCGCAGCTTTCAATGAGAACCGCCCGATCTACACCTCTTCAACAGTATATGTCAAGGCCGAAAGAACGGACACATATTTACACGTGTACTCTGTTGATGCCAAGGAACGCAGCTAAATCGTAATGTATCAGTTGGGCGAATATTTATGGGTGATATTCTTTTGGAAAAGAAAACTCGGCATCTCAAGCATCACTGCGAATGAGAACCTTGAGAAAAGACGGCGTCGGCATTTGGAAAGTAGTCGATGAAGAATAGAATGCACCACAACGCGCAGGCGGGACGAGTGTCAAGGTGAGAAGTCAAGGTTGCTTTACAGAGGTCCGTCGTCTCTGGGTCCCTCAGGTCGGGACTGACCACGCCGTCAGCCGCCTTTAAGGCATCACAATCCTGCAACCGGTAGACTACTAGTGTGAGTACGAGCTTCTTGTCCTTGCAGCAACTCCACGGAGCCGCACACAGCTCAATCGTAATGGACCAAATATGCGAATATTTATGTATGATATTGCCTGTACATTTTCTCGGAGAGAAAAAAACTCGGCATCTCAAGCAACACTGTGAACGAGAATATTGAGCGGAGACGATGTCAGCGTTTAGAATATAGTCAGCGAAGAGCAGAATGCACAACGCACAGGCGTGACGAGTGTCAAGCATGAGAGGCCAAAGTTGCTTTACAGAGCTCCCTCGTCTCCAGGTCCCTCAGGTTGGGATCGACTACAACATTCTCGTCGCCATTGATAGACGTCTCGTCTCGCCCAGTCGCGTTCAGCGATGAAATTGCAGAGAAACCTGCAAATACGGCTTCAGTAGGAGTCTGGTCCTCATTGGATTCAGGCGTACGAGTATCGAGTAACATGGACGTGGGGAAAGGCACTAATGTCGATAATTGAGAGACCGACTGCTGCATGTCGTCCACACTGTCCGATGGATCACTTGTATCCGAGAGAGAGTCATCGACAGACACTTGTACTTTGCGCAAGTTGAGCAAGAATCGCGATACGAAGATCGAACTCAAGCTAATGAACGAGATAAGTCATATTCAGAAATGCACATGAACGATACCGACACATTCACGATAAAAGCGGCCTCATCCGCGTCCTCTCCCTGCAAACAATCGCTTCGTCAGTGATATCTGTGCCGTTTAGCTATCCAGACATTGAGCTGACCGTACCGACAAATAGACAACCGTGAGTTGAGCAACGTTGACCATCACCAGCACTCTGCATAGCTTGAGCTTCGATATTGACAGATCAGACCATTACCCGCTTACATGAAGTACAGGGACCCTGATCACATTATAAGCATTTAAAGTTGAGTAGAACGTAACGATGTTAACTTGCCATCTCGGGTCGGATATGCTAACCTTGATGCGCGCATTACGTAGGATCGGTGCCAGGTCACGGCTATGACAATAATATCCGGTATAATGGCAGATACCCGAGTTGCAATGAGCCCTGTAAAGCGAAGCTATGTATCAAAAGGCCTATGGAAATAGCACACGGACGGCTATGAGTTACCTCTGCGGCAAGCGGAAGAATAACTTAGTATCGTTATGGTAGGTATCAAACAACCACCTACCCTTCCCAAGCCGACAACGACATTGACACGTTAACCTCGCAGACTGCAACTGATGCCAGAGTCGCCACAGATGCGGACACACTCGTACGACTGGCCTGCACAGTTGATTGGTTAGCCCTATCTGTTCATCGTCTCAGACGATCTCAAAAGAGAAAGATCGCACCAAATTCGCGCAGAATGGCACCGGACCAGTTAGAGAGCAACACCGGCCAGTGTCCACGAACGATTGCTGAGAACATATACATGAAGCGTAGAGAACGCTTGTGCGTACGGACAAGGGTGAGAATTCTGGAAGTCCATATTATCATGGCTTCGCTCCCTACCCGCCCATGTGAGAGAGGATAGCAACATGAAGAATGTCCATAAAATTGATGCCATGTTGCAACTGGGAACGCGTGAGTATTGATTGTTATGACGATATGTACGAGCAAACCTCTAGAATGCAACATAGATCAGCCTAGAGCACCTCTTATGGATAATGTTATCCATACTGCTGTGGATTTGTACGAAGGAATATTTACGACGCATCAGGAAAATGTCACTTTTTCTTTTTTGCTTCTTTTTGTACCTTTTTCTTACAAAAAAGGCAGAAAAGAAAATAATGTAGAAATAAGCGTGAGGATCGGCTTGAATTTGCCTTGTTCGCTTCTTTTTGAGCACTTTTTGGTTGCTTTCTGATCAGAAAGTTTGTGAAAAGTCCGTTCAAGGACAAAAGGTCAGAGAATCTGCCTTGGAATTTCCTGATAGGCTTCTGGGCTTTTGTTCCTTTAATGGACTTGACGACAACTTTTTGGGCAAATCAGTGTTGCCAAGCGTCGTCAAGGAAGCAAAAGGCCATGAGAAAGTGAGGAATCAGCCGATCCTCATGCTTTTTTCTACATTGTTCTCTTTTCTGCCTTTTTTGTAAGAAAAAGGTACAAAAAGAAGCCAAAAAGAAAAAGTGATGTTTTCCTGATGCGGCCGCGATGGCCGCGCCCAGGATGGCAATTCGACTCAGATAGAAAAGAGCCGTTGTGAAAGTCAGTCTGCTGTTCCATACAAGCCGGATTTCCTGATCAATGGTGAGTGCGTAGTCGTATAGTAGCAGGACTATGAGCAGGTCGTGAATAAGGAGCCTTCGAGGGCGCATGCCAACGGTCAATCCACCCGCCACCGCAGCGAAGCACTCGCTTGCTGCCAACCTTCAAAATTGTCACTTATGGAACATCAATACGATGGACGTTCACTTGTCTTGCAACTGGGTAATAACTTCTGCAGAGGGTTGACTCGACGACATGCTGAGGCCAGAATTACGTGCTGTTCTCCGAGAGACAGGATGTACGTCCTCATCCACTCTCTCATATAAGTATGCGAGCGAGTACCGTATCATTGCTAGTACATAGATATGTATGCATCGCCCACGGCTCACATCCCGTTTTCAAAGCCTCATACGATCGCTATCGCTATCGCCTTAGTAACGGCAGTTGAGGTTCCGACCGTGTTTAAGTAAACGGTTCCGCAGAGCTCAGCGTCCGGCCTGCTGACGTTAAAGAGAATGGAACTATTGGTCCGCCCTTCGGATCGCACGGGTAACGTCTGAGAAATTGTTGCTCTCACATTGCCACCGAGTTGTTGCCCTGAGCTTGGAGAACGAGCGCACGGGCGTCAGAACGCGCAGATGAGCATCTCACCTTGAGTGAAACCCTTGATGTCACTGATTTGCAGGCTGCATCGCAGAGAGGGGCATTGCAGCAAGGAAAATGATCACCAAGGGTCCCATTAGCCTGAACGTACCGCAGTCCACCGCTCGATCACACCTTTGGCGCCAGATGGTTTGTCGGGGCGGTGAGGTCGGTAGCAAGGACAGGCACTGAAACCAAAGATATATGTATTAAAATATTGCTATCTTCAGAATGTCATGCCTTCATGCGCGAGCACTGTCACATCCGAAAGACATCGTCCAGTGGTAGTTATAGCAGTGTTGCTCACGGGCACTTTTGCTTTGGAGTTGGTCGGTCTCAGTCGCCATAGTTCAGGCTACTGCTGCGGAGTAATATCTGATGCAGCTGCAGAGAAACCCTGAAGTGCCGGAGGATGTCTCGAAAACGAGCTGGTGGCACTGGATGACCGAAATCAATATGTCCGGGTTCCAGAAACATTTGGACAACACGTAACGCAGCAAAAGCCGCACATCAGTGCACGCACATTCGTCTGGGTGGCTGCGTGACACCTCGACGCCATGGTCAATTCTTCACCGATGGCACAGACAAGACGGGCTTGTAGTATATTTCTGTGAAGCCTACATAGGACCCACAAGCGCCGGATACACGTACAGTCACGATCATGTCACGTCATGACTGATCGCGAGTGTGACACGACCTAGTTGAACACGTATTCGCGCGACGCGTCTGCCCTATTCTGAGTCACCCGCATTTCTCCTCCCCTCCCTCCTCCTCCCCCCTTTGGCCATCTCGACATGGCACGAGCACAAAGGTCTGCCACCGCGCGGGGCCGGAAGTCCATCACCTCCTTCTTAAAGGGTTCTGCAAAGTCTGAACCTGATGCAGATGCAGCCAGCAGCGACTTCGAGGCTTTTGAGATCGACGAAGAAGTCGAGAAACCCACCGCTAGAACAAGCAAGAGCTCAGCGCTAGCTCCAGATGCGTCGGATCTTCCTCCAATTTATAACATACCAGCCATCTTCTCTGATCTGGTCGTACGCGCTCCCCAGATCAAGGCAGTGGCACAGCACCTGCAAGGCCGCAGGATGCGCGTCGCCACAATGTGTTCCGGCACAGAGTCTCCCCTCCTCGCGCTCGACCTCATTCGTCGATCCATACTCGAGCACTATCACCTGAAGCTCGAGTTCGAACATGTCTTCTCGTGTGAGATCGAGCCTTTCAAGCAGGCGTACATTGAGCGGAACTTCCAACCGCCCCTGCTGTTCCGTGATGTCTGTGAGCTTGGGGACACACATGCGTACGCCAGGTATTTTTCGTTCATCTTATATGACCTGACGTTTGTAATGAAGTACGACAGCGTACGGGTCCCTAGCGCCCGTCCCCGGAGACGTCGACATCCTCATCGCGGGTACCTCCTGCGTCGACTACTCCAACCTCAACAACGAAAAGCAAGACATCGACGCGAATGGCGAGTCTGGAAGGACATTTCGCGGGATGATGTCCTGGGTGAAGAATCACCGACCACCCTTGGTCATTCTGGAGAACGTGTGCTCGGCACCTTGGGAGCGCGTGGTCGAATACTTCGAGAAGAACAAATACAGTTCCCAGTTCTTACGAGTTGATACAAAGGACTTTTACATACCCCATACCCGTACCCGTGTATACCTCCTAGCTGTCGACCAGCGAAACTCGGATCTTCCAGATGAGTGGGCAAAGCTTCTCAACAAGCTCAAGCGACCCGCATCGTCCACTCTCGATGCCTTCCTGCTCCCCTCCGACGACCCCCGTATCCATCAGGCACGCGAGAAGCTCGTTTCCGAAAGCTACAACGCAGTCGACCGACGAAGAGGCCGGACAGACTGGGGCCGGTGCGAGTCCCGTCACCAACGCGCGAGACTGGAGGAGGAGCTCGGCTCGAAGCGCCCGCTAACGAGCTGGGACGAAGGTCAGTCTGCACGTCTAGTAATGCTGAGTGCCGCGTGTTTATCATTTCTCAGGAGGTTTCTGTAAGCTGCCAGACTTTGCGTGGAACGACTGGGGAGTCGGGCAGGTGGAGCGTGTCTGGGACTTGATGGACATTAGTCTCCTCCGGTCTGCAAAGAAAGGCGTCGATCCGTCATACAAGACGTAAGCTATGCCACTCACTCTACTGCACGGCTATACAGACTGACATGCAATTCAGGCAAGTATGGAACCTCTCGCAGAACGTCGACCGGTCCATCGGGTCAAACAAAGTCGGCATTTGTACATGCCTGACACCCTCCATCATTCCGTACATCACGAATCGCGGCGGACCCATGGTCGGCATCGAGGCGCTCTCTATGCAGGGCTTGCCTGTGGATGAGCTGCTCCTGACGCGCGAGACGGAGGACCAGCTCACTGACCTCGCGGGGAACGCGATGTCCACGACCGTCGTCGGCGCGTGCATCGTGGCCGCGCTCATCGTAGGCAGGAAGCTGCTGAAGGAGGGCAACGACGCGAGCACGTACGAGTCCCGCAACGACACGTCGATGGATGTGGATGTTGACAGGAAGGACGTGGACGACTCGATGAACGTCGACCAGGCGCCCGATGACATCCCTGTTCCCGTTGAGGACCGTGTCTCCGGGGAGGACCAACTTGTAGACCAGCCGTTGGACCTAGCGTCAACCTCCGTGGTCCCTTTCGCGACGCTCCTCGACAAGGCGGTGAAGAGCGCGCGTCTGTGTGAGTGTGAGGGCCGGAAGGACATTACTGACCGCCAGGTGAATCGCTGCAAGGACTGCGGCTCGTCGTCCTGCGTCAAGTGCGGTGGTCGGCCGGAGCACAACTTTGAACCCATCGACGTCCAGGCACATCCACGGATGCCTCCAACGGCTTTTGCGAAGGAGCTCAAGTCGACGCTCCCCATGTGTCTTATCCTGTCCAACGTCTCCCAAGCATTGCTCGACAGCCTCAAGGAGGCATCTGGAGTCTCCATCCCAAGCAAACGCTGGTCGAGCTGGTGCGAGGCCGTCCTCCGCATCTCCCAGCACGAGCTGCGATTCGTCGAGCCAAAGCGACAAGACATCTGGGTGGCGACGTACCAGTCGCCGGTTGCGTATCTGGAGCTCCTGCTCTACCCTCAGGAAGCCGAGTGGCGCCTCTTCGCGAAGCCGGAGGAGAACGAGCCAGCGAACTCGGAGCTCCGCAGGCTGCTGGAGGCACCTGTGGGCAGGATGGCCTGCCGGGGCGGGCTGTTCGCGGGGCGGTGGGACTTTGCGCTGCCACACGCTACCTCTGTGCGTATCACGATCTCTGGCAGCGAGCCCGTGCCGTCTTGGGAGCAAAAGCTCGGATTGCAGGGCGACGAGTTTAAGGACAAGATGATCAACTCGAGGCTTGAGATCAGCGTTGCGCAGGAGGATGTGGTACACTTTGATAGGGATATCTCTGGTGCATATACGTTGTTGGATAAGTGCGGCACCGCGAACTCTGCGTTGCATAACAAGGAGTCTGACGAGCGCGACTCCCACCTTCCGCCGCTGTTCTTGTTGTTCGACCCGACGCGGTGCGGAGATCCAACGGACGACTGCTTCGTGATCTCCATCAGCAACCGGCGTTACGAATATGGCGAGACACGGCCTCTCGTTTGCAAGTTTGACTCAAAGTGGAGGCAGTCCGATACTGTGGAAGAGCAGAGCATCGAGTGCCACTTTCTTCAGAAGTGGATCGAGTCGCCTGAGACGCGTCTGACGGTAAGCAGTGCCATCATCAATTCTACCATTGGCATGACTTACGCTTCGAGCTAGGCCGTGGCCGGCCACGAAGCGCACTTCGCTGTGCCAGGAGACCACCTCACCGTCAGCACCTCAAACGACTCCTGCTCCAGCGCGAACGCCCTGCTTGTGTGCCGCGTCCCACTCCTTGGCCAGGCAGGCCCGGAGTGGCCTCGCGGTGCCTGGCAGGAGGTCGACAAGGTGCACGAGCACGTCACGTTCAAGGCCCTTGCGTGGCTCATTGAGCGCATCCGTAACGTCGGCGATCATTTCGGCCAGTGGCAGGACGCGGGGGTGGTACATGACCACCGCGTCAACTGCGATCGCTGCGCACCCACCGCGCCCGACCTGCGTTGGACCAGGAAGAAGCTCAGGATCGTGGCGATCGAGGACACGGTGCAGGCTGGAGAGTATGAGCGCAGGCTGAAGCGCCGCCCTGCGCCGTTCGTCACGCAGCTCAAGCTCGAGGAAAGCGGCGTCGGTGTGGTCCGCATCGGTGTGAACATTACATCGCTCATGCACCGGGCCATGTCTCGTCTTCCCTCTGCCGGTCGAACAGGAGAAATCAAGACCTCGTGGTGCCTGACGACCGACTTCATCCCAGCAGCGAAGATCAATTTCCCAAAGTTCAAGCTCTCAAGCAATCGGCACGACGTACAACACGCGCAGCCTCCTAGCTTCATCACTGACTTGCGCCCGGAGCAGCTGCGTTCGCTCACGTGGATGTTGGCCCAGGAGGAGCCGGACGCGCCTCCGTTCATCGAGGAGGAGATCTCGGAGGCGATTTTGGAGCCGCTTGGATGGAGGGCGGAAGGCCGTGTGCAGAGGCCGGTTCGTGTCAGAGGGGGCGTGCTTGCGGATGAGGTTGGGTACGGGAAGACTGCCATCACGCTCGGTCTTATCGACTGCACCTCGGAGAGCGTCAATGAGGAGTTCAAGAAGATGGAGAACATGAGGGGTAAGATCCCGGTCAAGGCGACGCTTGTGGTTGTTCCTCCTCATCTGACAAGGCAATGGGGCTCCGAGGTGGAGAAGTTCACAGGAAAGCGGTTCAAGGTCGTCATACTCATGACCGTTATGAACCTGAACTCCTTGACCATCGAGGATGTCCAGGAAGCGGACATTGTTGTCGTCGCCTCCAACTTGTTCCACAGCAGCGTCTATCTGGCGAATCTGGAGAGTTTCGCTGGCGGCGGTAGTCTCCCTGCTCAAGATGGCAGATACTTCAACGCGAGGTTGGAAACCGTGCTTGCGTCGCTCCGTGGACAGGTCGACCGGCTTAGAGAGGAGGGTGCGCAAGCCGTGATGGAGAAGATCGACGAGGGCAGGAAGCTAGGTATGAAGTTTATATCTGGTGTCCTGCTATTGTATGCTAAGCGTTTTGTACCAGACGAGGACGAAAGTAACCTCCTGCTCTCCACGAAGCGACTCAAGGGTAAGACCTACCGTCAGGCAGCCGAGGACGCAGAAGGTGCGGCGAAGCCGGAGTTCAAGCCGGAGCTCCCAGAAATGAAGAGCTCGCGAAGAAGGATGATCATGGAGGTCGTCATCCCTCCTCTGCCCAAGCGCAGCAAGTCGCCTTCAGCGATGAGCATCGTATCGTTTTCTGCGCCTGAGACGACAGAAGGAGAGGACGACTGGGATGCGCCCACCAGGCCACGTCACCGTCGAAGCTGTCAGAGGCGCCCGATATTGATTTCCGACGACGAAGAGGAGGACGCCCAGTCTGACGACGACTTTGTGCCTGACGAGGACGAGCCAAAGGTGAGACGCTCCGCGAGGAAGGCAGTCTACGTCAAGCGGTCTAGGAAGTCGCAGGATTCGGATTATGAAGAGTTTTCGGCGGAGGAGACTCAGTCCGAGGACGAGATGGCCGTCGACGACGTGGTCACATCGGATGACGACTACTCCAGCAGATCGTCCAAGCCGCCAACAGCGAGGAACATCGTGAAGGGTAGCAAGAAGTCTGCAGCCGCTTCGGACAGCGATGCCATGGACATCGACGGGCCATCCTCTTCAAAGCGCAAGGCGAAAAAGGCTGTCAAGAAGCGCAAAGCTCAGGATGACGGCGAGAGGCCCACGAAGAAGAAGAAAGAAGTCAAAGACCCGTGGAAGCTGGGGTCGATTGCAGTGAGTAAGGACTGGACGCGAATGCAAGCGCCGCCGCTCGAAATATTCCACTTCTCCCGGAAGGTCGTCGACGAGTACACGTATCTCGATGGGATCATCCATTCCATGGTTACGAACATCACGGCAGAGCGATACTGGGTACTTTCTGGTACTCCCCCAATCCACGACTTTGGCGCTCTCAAGACCATCTCTGCCTTCCTCAACTTGCATCTCGGCGTGGACGATGATGCTGAAGGGCAGTCGGTCCAGGTGAGGAAACGCCGCAGGGAACAGACCGGTGAGCACTGGTTTACCATTAGTATCTGAGAGCTTGTATTGACAACAACTGCAGCTGTGGAAAAGTTCCACTCCTTCCGCGAGGTCCATAGTCTCGAGTGGCATGCTCACCGCCATCAGATCGGCCAATCCTTCTTGGATCAGTTCGTTCGTCAAGTGAGTGCTCTGTTTCCGTGTAACCCATTTTTCTAATCGCAATGGTAGAATATTGCCGAGATCGACGAGATCCCATCCAGCCAAGAGATCAGGAAGGTGGACCTGCCTGCAGCTGAGCGTGCCATCTACTTGGAACTGGAGCACCATCTTCGTGCACTAGACATGACCGTCAAGCGAGGCAGGAAGAGCGAAAGCGACCGTGAAAAGCGAGTGGCCCAAGCGCTCGGGGAAAGCAGGTACGTCATCATTGCAGAATAGGAATTCTCAGGATTCTCAACCGTTTCTCTCCAGCACCGCCGAAGAAGCCCTTCTGAAGCGCTGCTCACATTTCGAGCTCGACTCTTCCGACAAGGAGAACGCCATGAAAGCGTGCGAGGTGATCGTCCGCGAGCGGCGCGCGCAGCTCGACAGCTGCAAGGCCGAGCTCGAGAAGATGATTGCGGAGGCACTCAGGAAGGAGAAGAAGGTCGGCAAGGTAGAGACCGAGTCGCTCTTCCGCGAGTACATCCGCGTCACGCGCAACGAGGGCGTCGGCGACGAGGACGCGACGGAGCAGATGAAGACCCTGCTCGACCAGGCGACCATCGCTGCGCCCCTTCGGGCGATCACGAACAGGCAGCTCGACGCGCGCGGTAAGGGCAAGTCGAAGGACGACGGTCTGCCGGAGAGCGTCAAGCGGCTCATCTGGGAGCACCGCGAGCAGACGCACGAGATACGCCGTGTGACGAAGGAGCTCGTGGGCCGCGTGCGGTCCTTGCGGTACTTCACTGCCGTCCGGGACTTGCAGAGGCAGGCGGACGTGCCCCCTGTGGTGTCGTGTCCCTCGTGTGGGCGGGATCAAGTCCCGATTGAAGAGATCGCGGTGCTCTCGTCTTGTGGGCATACAGGCTGCATCGCGTGTGTGACGGAGCACGCGGAGCGGGAGGAGTGCGTGTATGCTGCATCTGGTGCGTGCAAGGCGGCCGCTCGTGTGCTGAACGTTGTCAAGGGCGACACGCTGGGCGTTGACGATGAGCAGCGCGATGGGCAGGGCAAGCACTACGGCCTGAAGCTCGAGAAGGTCATTCACCTCGTCAAGTAAGTTGCACTCTCCAGATCATGATCGCGGATGCTGATGAGTCCTCTTTATAGGACGGAGATACCCAAGGAAGATCGGGTGCTCATCTTCGTGCAGTTCCCCGACCTGATGAAGAAAGTCGCCGAGGCGCTGGCCGCGCACGACGTCGCGTTCCTCGAGATCCGGGGTTCCGCGGCGCAGAAGAGCAAGAGCCTCGAGCAGTTCCAGACGGAGAGCGAGGAGCGCGTGCTGTTGCTGAACGTGATGGACGAGAGCGCGAGCGGGGCGAATTTGGCGTCGGCGAATCATGCGGTGTTCCTGTCTCCGCTGCTGGCCGCGACGCAAGATATCTACGACGCGTGCGAGACGCAGGCGATTGGGCGGCTGAGGCGGTATGGGCAGACGAAGCTTGTCAAGATTTATCGCTTTCTCAGCGCGAACACGATCGATGTTGAGATTTACGAGCAGAGGGCCGAGGTGAATGTTTAGATTTTAGATGTCGGGTGTTACGTGTCTTGCTTTGATGAACTGTCGGTCTGATGTCCGTATCGGTTTCGTCGGATTGGACCGCTTGGATTCATGTAAAGGTGCGGATGGCTTCGCACACATCTCCCGTCATGGTACCTTTAACGACTGTCGGTCCCATATTGACTTTCATCGGATACTACTAACATTGCACGCATCCACACAAAGACTCGCTTTATTCTAAAACATCATATCTCCATGTACGTCTACACACGATATATCGCACCTACTAGTACATCCCATCATCACATACATTGGCAATGTCGCGTTGACATGTACCACAATGTCGCTTGGAGGGATGAGGGCCGCGGATCAGATGTGCCTTGCAGAAACCGAGCAGCGAACGGAGGTGGCTGAGCGTACATATGTCCTATCGCGAGCACGGCGGAGACATCATGATATTGGCCCAATCCCTTTCTGTCTGACAGTGCACAACGGCGTAGATACTAGACCGACAATCCCACCGGTGACCCATGATCGATTCGATGATCAGCAGCAACAGCGACGATGATCAACGAATGATGCGCATTATAATTACATACAAGATCGCAGTTCCATGACTGAGCCGCGTCGAGGCCCTACGGGAGGTCAGCTCTCCTCCTGCCGACGGTCAGAATATCCCCCACTGCATAGTTTTGCTGACCCCGAGTCGTTGACCGGAAGACCTCGAATTTCGCAGCACTCCGAGTCCTTCATTTCCGTGGCAGAATGGGGCCATTAGGGAGTCGTTGATTCTCGATGCATATAAATATGGAGTCTGGACCTGGAATGGTATGTCCACAAGGGTTGCATTGTAGGGCCAATGATAGTAGGGTTTCCGTCATTTCTTGCCGCTCATTAATTATTGATCATTAACCATTGCTCGCTCATTCGATCAACGTTCAACGTTTCGTAATTTCGTAATTTCAAAATTTCAACGGTCACACAAGGGAATGATCAAGCTCAAGCTCAAGGCCCATGTTGAGCATGATCGTGGATTTGTTCATGCACACTATAAAGGCATCGGCAACATTGTCCGTCCACATGATTGGTCCTATAACATGACAAAAGGAATCCAATTGAAGGACTTATGGTGTCGCAAAAAAAAATCTACAACATCATTGAGCTGCAGCTCATAACACGGGTATCTTTCGTACACTGCAACAAAGAACACAACGGCGAATTACATGTGCAACCAGGAATGTATTATACCATTCAACACCCTGCCCTTGAGCATTGTCGTGTGGCCATGCTCCTAGCATCCTGATACACCCTCCCGCCAAGGATCCCCACGCATACACCCACCCCAAACTCACTTACACCCGCGCATCGCCCTGTCCCCCGACGACCTGATCCTTCACGTCCTGCTTCTCGCTCATCGGCTCCGCGGCTCCTCCGGTAGTTACCCCGGCACCAGCAGTATCTTCCCTTCCATCGGCATACGCGTACCTCGCACGGCGGGCAGCAAGGTACGACAGCCCGGCAGAGGTACTCGCGAAGAGGAACGTGAACCACGGTAGGATCGCGCCGGTGACGACTGCCGGATCGCATTAGCAACCAGAACCAAGAACGAAGTCAGAAGCGCAGAATCGAAGCAGCGGCGATCACGGAAATTCGGGGCGGACACTCACGATAGCCAAGCTTGTGGTAGACCGGGGTAAGCCCGAGCGCGTTTTCCTCGCTTTGGATAGTGCTCGCGCTGAGGGGGGTGCTGCCCAAGTACGCAGTGATTTTCGCCTCGCGGTTAGCGACAAAGTCCGTGAAGGGGACGATCGTCGCGAAGAGCCAGAGGGCGAGGAACGCGAGGAGGTGGGCGCTGAAGAGAGGCACGGTGCGCGCAGCGGCGGCGGCCTTGGAGGGGCGGGCGCGGGCGAGGGCGGCGTGTGCGAGGGCGAGGAAGGAGACGAGGGCGATGAGGCCAGAGACGACGGTGACGACGACGCCCGAGGCGAAGACGTCGTGGGTGTCGATGTCGACGGTGATGGAGGACGAGAGCTTGGCGGCCTCGCGGCGCAGAGTGGCCTTCTGGCGGTTGGACTTGGCGAGCGCGTCGATGCTGGTGGAGAGGGCGACGATGCCGAAGGCGAAGGAGAGGACGAGGGAGAGCAGGCGGGTCGTGTGCAGCGCGGACATGGTCGTAGTGCTCGTCGTCGCCGTCGTCGTCACGGTTGGCGTTACTTACGGGAGCAAGTCGAACCAGCGGGCGTGGCGACGGGGTCGGAAGGAAATCGAGGACCGGCATGCGGTTTATAACACCGGAAGAACCAACCGCGTGCGTGCATTATGATGCGCTAGAAGATGCAGCGCGTCACAAGAACCGTCCCAGCATGGCACATGGACAGGTAACCCACATGACCGCGACGTCCGCGGTTCTTGCATCGTTGCCATATATGGCAGGGCGCGGGGTAACAGATCCGGAGGGCGCGGGGGCCCCGCAAATCGCCATGTGCTAGTCCCAGATCTCGCCCAGAGATTCGGCGCGCCTGTCTTTTGGCATGACAAATCTGCGCCTCATTGTTCATCATCTGCCAAAGTCTCCGAGTGCGACATCGCTCGGCATGATGGTGCACCCGCGCTGAGTTCATGAGAAACGCCTTCCACGCCACATAATATGCACGGTCGAGGCCCTCCCGATCGCTCCATCGAATTCTGCGCTACAATGTCCGCGTTGCGACGATCACAGCACGCATGGCCGCACCGACCACGGTAAAGTCCTCCGCTCTGCTCAACAAAGCAGATGTGGCCGCGTCGTCGCTTTTTAAGCACCGTACATGTGCGTCCGGACAGACTGCGGCCCGAACGCATAATGGCTATCTTCATCAAATGAAAGGCTCCTCATTTTCATCGAGTTCTTCGCGCCAGAGGATGCGGTTCTGTCGTTCTAGCACATAAGTCTTTAAATAGGGAATCAGCCACACTTCCAATCAGCTCAGACGTACCAGCTCTCACTCGCAGTCCATTCGTCGCAGCCTCGGTCGGCCACCTCCGAGCACGAGCCTATCGAAAGCTTCACCGGATAAGACTCAAGCAGACCATCCTTGACCTGCGGATATATGAGAACCATGGTTCTGCGGCAGAGTGTTAGCTCCCTTCTGGACCTTTTCATGACTAGTCGAGTACCCCGGGTGCCCTGATATCCACATCGATTGGAGTCGAAGTCGTATGATGAAAAGTTAGTCCACACATGCTCCGAAGCGTCTGTCGGACGACGAGCGCCCATCTGCTCTTCCGCGAACTCACATGTGGCCTCAATAGCGCGGGCTTACATATGAGCGCTTTGAGCCTTTGGTCTTGGCCTCAGCGCACCGACGGGCAAAACCTTGTTTCGGTTGCCGACTGCACATGCTCCGTCATAGCTGAAAACGCTCGAGAAATGGCCTAAGAGAATGCTGTGCGGCTTCCCTGCCCAAAGACGTACGACGCGATCTCCAAGGGCGAAGCGATTGGTAGACACGGCACTACATCCACCAGCCAAAGACCAGATGATCCATGAGTGCGTGATACCACTACGCTGCGTTATACGCAGCGCGAACTCTGCGTGACCAAATCGCATACGATCACAGCTGCAGGACGTGCCAGGGCGTTCGCGTCAGGCTTCAACAATTGTGACGTAGACGCACAAAGGAGCATGCATTTGTTAGGGCAAGTCCGCATGCAACACCAACGAACCTGCGGGCCACTGCGCTACGCACTAGCCTGATACGCTCAGGGTGCTGGACGCTCAGCCAAGCGACCACGGCGCCGGCGACTTGGTACGCGTCACGCATCGCGTTTCGTCGATGTGAGATCGGTAAACAGCGTTTGCGTGAGATATCAGCGAGGACAGGCACAGGAGGCATGCACTCTCACTCACGTTGCGCATGAAACCGATGAAAGAAAGTGAGAGTCGAAGAACTCGGGTCTAAACGGCTACGAACATCGATCACGATCCAAATCCCTGCGATCTGCCTACGATTCCACATCAGAACGGTCACGAACCTCCACTGGCATGTCAGTTCACGTAATAGTGTGCACCGGTACGCAATCGGGTCATCGGGCCATGGATCGCGCGCAACGGAGGACATGATAACAGTATGGATCTTGGCCTCACGTCAAGTATTCGATGAGATACAGCCGAGTCTGTGGTAGCTAGACCGAGCTGGTGAACGCAATGTGAGCTTCATGCGTCCGATCAAGAGGATCATGATAGGCCGCTCGCGTTGTCAGAATGGAGCACACGGCGCACAACGACCGAGCCACCGCGAGTAAATTGCAATGACCAGGGCGCGAACAAAAGAAGCCGCTCCCAACCTGCCTTGCCGATGCGCCCAGAGACAGAACAGAACAAGCATCCGGCAGTCATCACAACGAAGCCACGCACCGCCACAGGTCGAGACGTAGATGTTCTTGTAGCACTCCTTGATTCGGTGTTGTCTCAAATGATCCGGACGTTCAGCGGCTGCCCGATCTGTGAGTGACATTGGCAGTATCACCCTGGATGTTCCTTGTGTTGGCCCAGACGAAGATAAATGTTCGTTCCTATGCAGATGGTGCAGTCGAGATAAACATTGTCGCGTTGGCATGGCAAGTTGTTCACGGCAGAAGAAGTCTGATCAGGAAAAAAATTGTAGCTAGAGAAGGAACTGATGGATGCTCGCAGCTTCTTCCAGCCGCAACGTCAATGCTTCGAGAGTCTGCTACCCTGCCAAGACCGCGGCATAACTGGTCAACTGGCCCAACAACAAACATACCCCTCACGCCCTCCGCGCGAGCAAGAGCGCCATGGGCCACTCAATCTCCACCTCGTCCTCCTCGCCTTCCGCCTCCGCGCCCTTATCCTGCGCGACCCGCTCCCGCAGCTCCCGCCAGAATCGCTCCGCGATGTCCCCTTCGGGGCGCTGCAGATCCTCAGGGTGCGCCTCGTGGAAATTGTGCAGCGCGCTGAACGTGCGCAGATACCCGAGCACGCCCGCCCACGTCGTGCGCGTCTTGAGAAGCACCGGGCGCGAAGCCGGCAGCGAAGGGTAATGATCGCCTGTGCGTAGGCGTGATCAGCTTTTTTTGTTTCGTTTTGCAGAGAGGAGGTGAGCAAGGCTGCTCTCACCTGTGAAGTACTCTCGCTGAAACTCGCCCCACGCCTCGCCGGAGGGACTGGGGATCGCGAGCAGGTGTTCATCCAGGATCGTTCGTCCGGGGCGCTCCCAGTATGGCCCGAGCGCATGAGTGCCCTGCGAGTAGGCATGAATGAGTGGCGTACACGAGGGGTGGTGTGTAAGCCGGAACTGCGAGTAGCCCTGCGGGAAGACGCACGTTAGGATGACGAGAGGAGGAAACGGGAGCGGGCAAGACGTACCCATACAGCGAGGCTCCCTCCAGGACGAAGCACACGCACCGCCTCAGGCCAGAGCTTCGTCCAATCGAACCAGTGCGCAGCTTGCGCTGTCCTCATGCATCAGATCCACCCCTTAGTGTACAGTCCACAGCACGCACCAGACACGATTATATCAACACTTCCGTCCTCCAGCCAGCCCAGCTCCTCCGCCGCGCTCTGCACGAACCGCACGCGCGCCTTCAGGTGCGAGTCGGAGTCGAGGGACTTGGTGGCCTGTGCGATCATGCGCGATGAGGGGTCTGAGCCGATTACGTGCGCGAAGCGCGGGACGAGCTCGAGGGTCGCTTGGCCTGGGAGCAGCGTTGGCGTTAAATGGATCGATGAATGCAAGAGGACACGCACCGGTCCCACAACCGAGATCGAGCGCAGTGTCCCATTTCGCGCGCGGGTCGCGAGCGTGGAAGCCGAAGATGAAGTCGTACAGCTGGGTGGGGTAAGTCGGACGCGCTGTTGAGTGCGAATCCACGAAGAAGCCCGACGTTGATTAGTTGTAGGACTATAGACGATGTGGGAAGACGTACCAGCAGCGTACCTGGCTGCGTCAAACGTCTTCTTCGCAAAAGTCGCCATCGTACTGACTTGTCCTGTCTCACTGTGCACGCTCAACGAAACGTCAGATTGCGAATTCAGCAGTGTGAACGCACTCACGATGAATGGTGGCGGTTCGAGTCAACGTTCAACCGCCGTCTCATCCCCTAATCTCGCGGCTTAAATACTGACTCATCCGCATCACCTGGTAGCTTACCCTGCCCCCGGCTGACGCTAAAGATGACCTGCAGACCTGTCGTGCGCATAATGGTGGGAGGATAGGTAAGGGGATGGGCGGCCTAAGGAAGGTCTCTGGACTTGTTCGGCCGAAGAGACGAGCGCGTACTTACGCGCATGTGACCGCGTTCCATGATTTTGGACAAAATGTCAAAATTCAAGAAAGAAAACGGAAGTTGAACGTAAACAACATCGCCGTCGAGCGTTCACTCAGTACGCTCAGGAACCGGATGGCGTGCTGCATGGGTCCTATTCTTTCACCGCAGACATGAAGCGATTTGTGCATGTGGCAAATGCTTAGCAAATGTCGACAGGTTTTTTGCCTTTGTGATCTCAATTTGCTACGGTTCCTTCCCACATTCCGTATTAAGTATTTGCATATAATATGTTGGAGGCAGAAATTTAATATCATATATTTAAGAAATGACACCATTTTCAAACTCACCAAATACATTTAGAATTTGAGTGCTGTTGAATGTAATCATACATTTTTGAATTTCAAACTATGACATGTATAAAATATCCAGTAGCAGATGAAGGTGTGATTATGCCTACATTCTACTTCCCTACTGAAGTCATTCTAGCCAAGATTACTAGAATGAAAGTCATTCACCGTAATTACACCTTCATCTGCTACTGGATATTTTATACATGTCATAGTTTGAAATTCAAAATGTATGATTACATTCAACAGCACTCAAATTCTAAATGTATTTGGTGAGTTTGAAAATGGTGTCATTTCTTAAAATATATGATTTTAAATTTCTACCTCTAACATATTATTGTGCAAATACTTAATACGGAATGTGGGAAGGAACCGTAGCAAATTGAGATCACGAAGGCAAAAAAGCTGTCGACATTTGCTAAGCATTTGCCACATGCGCAAATTGCTTCATGTCTGCGGTGTTTGCTGGCGAGAGCTTATCACTTGCAGTGCGCGCTCACGGCGTCCAGAAAATCCGATAGCGAGACGGGCATGATCTACTTCATGCCAGTGACCGTGCTCGTCTTCACCATGCAGTGACGTTGCTGTCCTCCCGCGGTGCACACTCTATGTAGCTCCTCTGCTACTAGGTAGAAGAGAAGTTGTGACAGCTCGCGAATGTCACTGGGTCACATCTAGTGGCCTCCAGAGTGAACGCAATATCCTTCCGAACCACTAGCTTGGTGCAGTAACATTTCCTCTTCAGACCGAACAAATGGGTGGGCAAAGGTGCTCCCGAATGGCATGATTCCTCAATGATGTTGTTTGAAGGCCGTATCATTGCTGCATCTGATGGAAGATTGTTCACGGTTATCATCCATCGCCGCACAACAACATGATAAGCATGGAGGTGAGCTCTGGACGCAGAAACGTCCATGTGTTTCAGGCAGTAGCGCTCGCTCAGCCGTGAAGCGAAAAAGTCCTGTGCTCACACTCCTCGGACTGCTATAGATGTATCGGGCTCAACGGTATGTTGTTACATTCTTCTATCGCAGGAGAACCCGGAATGATATACAAACCATAGCTGTTGCACGATCTCTCAATGCCCAAACAAAGGAGTGCCAACTGAACCAAATGCAGCAAGTGTCAATTAGTCCCCTTCCCAACGTTCTTGGTGGATTTTCCTCAATGCGAATCCCAGACGCCTCTTTTGTGCTCGGAGCGGCTGCTGTTGCCGATTTGCATGCCCATTGCACAAGCTTGAAGTGGGGAGGCGGCATGGGCGTGTCTTATCAATTCTCTGTACTGCATCGCCTTCGCCTGACATTGACAGCTCTTGGCAATCAAGGGACATGACCAATGTAATGAGGTAATCATTAGTCAGTTGATCAATGATTTTATATGTACTGGTTTGACTATCCCCGTCTTCCGTGTTTCATGACTTCGCTAGTCAGGAGTATCGCCTAATTCTCGGCCGACATATAACGCCACCCTGATGCGCTCTCGGTCATTGCTCACCTTCTAGACCAGAAATTCAGGTCATTCGACTCACATCTTAATAGGACAGGAACGCCTCTGGCCTACGTATCGCCACTGAGTGCCAGTTTATGTCATCGACCTCTTGATCGCATCGCACAGCGGGAGGACCTTGATGCCAATCCTACCAAAGAAAGGCCCCCGTCTACCGCGCAACGCTGCGTGACGATCATTCGTTCACCATGATGTGTTAGAAATTTATTCTGATTGACGTAGTGAGCCGGACCGTTCGTCAATCGAGGATCTGACTAACCGATTTACTCACAGAGTCCCGAGAGGGGGGAGAGCGTGATCCGTACGCCCCTGCCCAAATTCATTCCTAAACCGTACACTCCTAGCTGCTCAATGTTGTAAAGGCCGTGCAAGATCCGTTGGACACGCCATACTTTGCAAATTTGTATAAAACGGATGTTAGCAGTGTCTCTCACCTCTTCCAGGCATCGAACAACCCAAGAGGAGTGACGCAAGAAGAGATCACTTCTCTGTTATCTCCTGCGTACGTACTTTCACTTCACTACCTCGTCCATTGCTGACGCAAGCACTCAGGTTCATAGGCAACTGTTTCTTTGTAGCTGCAAGCGGTATGCAAGGCTTCCACCCAATCGCCTACCTTCGGCTGATGACTGACCCTCACGCGCAGCCCTATACGTATATTAGCGCGTCACTTCCTTCGACCTCGAGGTGGCGGTTGTTTGGCGACGAAAATTCACCGGCGCGACCATCCTATACCTTCTGCTGCACACCTTCACTACTGCGTACTTGGGTTTCTTCTATGGGATATGGTTTGAGAATTTCTGCAAGGTGAGCTGGCTATGTTTCCAATCATAGCGCGTTGTCCGGAATCTGACGACTTGCATGCGTTTTCAAAGGTAAATCTTATCCGCATGCTACCCATCGTTCTGTTCTCTGTCCTGACGGACGATAACAGTGCAAAACTTCTCAGCTATTTTCAATCAGCAGTCGCCTGTGGCATTCGCCTTATTGTTGGAGGTAAGTGCTTTCCACTTTCTGCACTCCTAAGCTGATCGTCCCACCAGTGATCGCATCGTTCCGAGTTTATGCAATTGGTGGTCGAAAATGGAAGCTGCCAGCAATTGTCTTTGGCCTGAAGCTCGTTATCGTTGCTGCCGATATGGTGAGTTATTAAACATGTTTAAGCATGTCAACGGAAACTCTCATCATCCGACAGTATCTCATATCGCAGATGACCTACGTCTCATTCGCAGATCTTCCGATCGAAATTCCTTGCGTAGTATACGAGAACATACCGAACCGTCCGGAGCAAATGTTTGTGATTTGTTCCTTGGTCATCTCACGCTCAGTGACGACCTCCACAGTTGTGCGCCATTCTAGTGCTCAATGTGTTCGCGTATAATGATTAATGAGGTTCCGTGGTCGTAGGGATCGCCGTGACGCAAACTTGCACCATAGTAGCCGACGTCATTGTGCTCGTCGTCACATGGCATGCAACATATTCTATCAAGAAGATGGCCAAGACGCTCAATGTAAACGTCTCCACCACAACCCTGCTCCTAAGAGATGGTCGGCTGCCTACACATTCAAGAAGAGCTGTGCTAACTCTTCCCGGTATAGTACCATTTACTTCGAGTCAGCAGGTTGACGCGTACTTAACTTCCATTGGTGTTGAACTCCCCGATCCAGGATTTATCTCATCCTCGAATTAATGCAGATTATTATCAATCAAGTAAATGTCAGTGTCTCGTAGTAAAGGACAATCTTGATCATTCACACCCCACCGTAATGCAGGCTTCTCTTGGGATATCCTCCATCATCGACATGTATGCTGCTAGTTGCCATATGGTACTTCCAAAAGTGCTTACATCCTTCAGATCCTCCGTAGTTCTCCTCTCACACTTATTCCTCAATCTACGAGATGTCCTGCTCAACAATAACCAAGCCGTCTCTGCTCCCTCGCAGCTTTCAGATCTCAATTTCGCCTCACAGATAATAGGCCCGCTGGGCGCACCGGTAGACCCGGGCCAGTCTTGGCTGCATCCTTCGCATGATACCGACGACGAAGGTGACGACGTCGATGGTGCAGAAATGCACTCCGATGAGATGCAGATAGATGCAGAAGCTCATGCAGATATTCAAAACGAGGTGAAGGATGAAATCGATAGGTCCGATGCGTCAGAAGGGATCCCACGTCTTATCGAGGAACCTGTCAGAGATGGTCTCTGCCTTGATGTTTGAACGCGGGCCAGTGTTCCGATACTATGTAGAGTATTGATATCAGTGGTGAACGTTCATGCACAAATCCAAGCTACTTATTCAGACTTTCACGGCTGAACTGTCTTCTTGTAAAGGCCATGTAGAGCTACTCACCCCGAGCCAAGGCTCACTGTCCTATATAACGATAGCATCTGCCAACTAAAACCCCTAACTTCACAGTTGCGCCCGTGGTCCTGAGCAGTTCAGAGAAGAATGGACATTTGACCGTGACGGTATCTACATCGATTGATGGAGAACATTGACGCAACTGACGGGTCACTGGTCACCGGTCAGTGGACAGAGGAGCATCTTGAATTATATCGCCACTCACCGACACCAACTGATCTGTGATCTGTTAACCGACCTGATAGGCTGATGTTGATAGCTCTATCATTTATCACAGAGTACCTGTCTTTCAAGAGCATTTAACGAGTTGTTATATAGTATCCTTCAGCTTTATCGAAATACAGATTGCCAAAACTTCGCCATCATGCCATAGCCGTAGAAGACACCATGCATTGCGTCACGTATGCTCAAGTCAGTATCCAACACTGATCAAGTAATCGGCGAGGCCTTCGACGACTGGTGTCGACTCGGGAGCCTGTAGAGGGGTAATGTACTCTGTTACGAGCACGGCTTGCTTCGTCTTTACGAGGATGCACCCATCGGCCTGTCTCGTAGGATGAACCTGCCAATGCACTCCGCATCAGACGCTGATCACGCACCGCCTTCTTTCCGTATATACTACGGTCGTTCGCCTGAAGCGTGAAGAACTTCTGTCCAGCGAGCCGAATTCCGTTAGCTTGCGCAGCAGCGGGATTGTTGAAAGCAGCGACGATGTCCTTCTGCTCCTGTGTTGATAGCTATAGTCCACAGAATCCGATCAGGGTTCTGGTGCTTAGCGCAGGAAGCACTATCACGCACCGTGTACCCCGGAGAGGACGCCCAAACACCACCGCTGAGACCGATAATGGCCGCCTTCGACACCTTGCCACTTCCGACGAGGTTCGTGTCAACGTACGCTATCCCATCGACCCGCCATCACAATGCAGACCGATTGAGCTCCGGCAACCGCAGAGACGTTGATAGACAATCACCTTGCCAGGACATTGCGGGACAAGAAGAGAGAAGTCAAAGGTAGAGATACGAGAACGCGGCGAGGAGGCGTGAACGGGGCAGAGAGATGGCAATCGAATATATAGGACGCAACGCTTCGCCTGACCAGCCACGGCCGGAGATCGCCATGAGATAGCATCTCTATCATCTCAATTACATGAGTCCCGAGGCCTGTATGTACTTCCGTCTCTCTCGCTTCGACTGTCGAATTAAACATTGCCAGCTGGCTTGAGCTGTGCAAAAGATAGTAATTTCGCTTGTTTCAGCCCGAGCCGACCCGGCTTTATGTCAATGCGCTCCCTCGATGTAATGTGATAAAAGAATAGATAGTGAAGTTGATCCAGAAGATGACTGTCCGACGCTAATTGCTAAACAAGGTACATATGTACGTCACCAGACTATGCGAGAAGTGGCCATCCGGGCACAAGAAACATATGTGAATCTGTCAGTCAGGTAGATCCCACGAAAATACTTTCCCTGTATCCTCTCCGTGATAGAGACATTCTCTGAGGGAAGATAGAGCATGCATGAGATGAATATCCTTGTGATAAATGTCGATGAGATCAGCAGGACTCACCCGACAAACTTCAGGGCAGTCACGCAAGAGGTGAAGCCCCTAGGCTGAATGTCACCATCGGGATCCTTCACCTTCAGTGTTTTCAGGGTGGCAAACTCCCATCGTGCCTTCTCACCCTCCGGAGTGCTATCGGCGTTCCACGTCCGGAGAGTGATCGTGCCGTCTGGTCCCCCTGTCGCGAGGAGCCCTATGCGAGAATATTCACGCTCCAGAAATGCCATGGAAGTAACGGCCGGATAAGAGTTCGGAGCTAGGGAAGAGAGGAGACCGATGGAGGTGATGAGCCGGCCATTGATCGTATGCAAGCTGAGCTTCTGTCTTGAGCAAGTAGCTATATATCCCTGTATCACCACGCTTCAGCTAATGCTCATATCAAATAGACCTGTGTAAAACTTACGGTGCTCTCGCTGACAGTAGCCAAATGCACCGCCGCATCCTCCCCTGTGCCATACCATAATGATCGCACATAGGTACCGCGATTCAGGTCCCAAACGACCGCGCTTCCGTCCTTGGATCCACTGACGACTATCGACCAAGCTCGAGACGTAGTGACACACACAATCTCAGCCGTGTGTGCACGCATGACATGCGTCAGGACAACATTGAGCGGACCCTCTTTGTGTCTGGACAAAGAGTGCGATGGGCGATCAAGCCGCCACAGTCGCACGGCATAGTCCCGAGAGCCTGTGACCATCGTATTCGCATCGGCAAATGCCGCACAACAGCAGGCTGTGGCCTCCACTACTTGCACGACCTGTACAGTGGATGCGTTAAGTAAGTTACTAGTACTCCGAACACGAGACTGAGAGCTGACCTTCTGGTCGACGAGGACTTTCAGATCGCCGCCCGCAGCTAGTCCATCCCACTGAACCTGCTCGTGAGGACGTGAAGGGACACACAGCAGTCCTTCCGGGCACGGAATGATTCGCTGGCTGATAGGGTCGAAGGACAGTTCATGTACTGGCTGTCCCAAGTCTGTTCACGAACATAGGGAATATACGTCAGCGATTGGACGACTTGAAAATTAATGTACAACTTGCCTTTGACAACCTTTAAGCTTTGTGAGAGCAGATGGTGATCCTCCACAATCCCATACAGCGTTCCAATGGGCAAAGAAGAGGCACCATGCATCATCCGCTCTGGATGTGGCGTGTGGAAGATCTTGCGAGGAGTCTGGCCGACTGCGGATAATGCAATGATGTGAGTTGCATCCTATATTGTTATTCGGGATGCATACTGACAGTTGTGGATGATCCCGACAGTGGCTTCTCGCTCCAGTTCATCCGTGATTGTATCAAGATCTGTGAATACAGAAAATTGGTACATGTCACCATCAAACAAGTACAGATCACAGCGATGGACATGTTCATACCTATTGATCCTTCATAGCTGAGTGGATGGAACACGTTCAAAGCGTCGGCTTCTCGTTGCTTGTATCCCCAAATAAGGTCAATCCACTTGGGGAGGTGCTCGCTAACGTGATCGCTTTCCAGAGCCTTGATGCATACGTGAGTCTTAGGGACAAACTATGATGCATTGTAACTGACCGCACGGTGTAATGCGATAAACAATAAAGGATCTTCTTTGGCCCATGGAGGGAGTTTGACGTCATCTATCTTTTCACCATTGTTCTGTTGCACACCGAAGTCAATATGATCCAGATTCTCCAAAAACCTAACGTTCATGCGCGTCAGTGTCATGCTCATCAGACTTGTAGGGTGTGCTTACTCTGGTAAGGAGAAAAACTCTGTGATTAATTCGCGAACATCTCCGCGGACGTCCTGAGAGGCACTTTCATACGCTCGCTTGATATCACTATCGATACACGCATCGTCAGGATTTGAGTGAGTCCGTTAACAGCCACAACGATTACCTAAAGAGTCGATCGGGGATATCCCAGTCACCTCCCTGTACTTTAGTAAGAAAACAGGGATGTACGTTCGTTGCTCGAGAACACACACCTGGAGTGTCTTGAACATATGACTAAATGGCTCTAGCCTAATGAGAAAATGGCACACAATCATCGATGAGCTGAAATGTGTCCCATAGTGGAATGGCCGTTCGCCGACACTCTCCAGGTTGGCGTATCGAGATCGGGCTGCCTCCTCACGAGCAGAGGTCAATGCACCCATAGGCCTAGACAAGCTATTGTGGATAGTGAGCACCCAATGAAAGTTCTCGCCACAGCTACGAGGCATGTCGATACATACTCGCGAAAAGAAGCAGCAGAGCGCAGGTCTAGAGTGCTCGAACTATAGTCGCTGAGTACCCATGCTGATCGCAAATCAGTTATTGTCCAGAGTGGAAGGTTAGACATACTCACGAAATACAGGATATTGTGTCGCGTCGCTCGGTGTCCGACCCGATATTTGATTCAAGATGCTTAGATAGGTGAACTGGTTGAAAGATTAGCATATCATGTGGCCATTAGTTAGAATGCACTACATACGTTTGATATTTCCCTGGCCTGCCATTTCCGCTGCGCAGTGGAGAGCTCATCCAATCTTAGGCCAGTCAACACTTTGGCACTCAATGTGGCACTAAGTTTTCCGCCGAACCGTCCCATCATCGGCGATAGCAGCGGCGATTTTGCGAAAAGAGGCGATGGCATGGGATGTTCAGCGGCGAGGCGGGATACTATAGAGGATAACTGTTCAGACATCTCCTCACGCTGCCGTTTCTGTAGGAACACAATCAAGAGTGACCGGCTGTCCTTGAAATAGACCTCCAACCTAGACGTGATGCGTGAATAATGATGGAGGCATCAGAAACTCAGAAACGCTCACGCAACATCACGGAACAAGAACGTGCGGTCGCTGAAGCTGAGGATCTGATCATGGCTCCTGCATTGATTTCGTGAGTCGCATCAGACTATTGATCTAAAGACAGAAGACACACCACCGCTGGGCTCGTTGCGGTCCATTCAAATCGACATTACTACCGGGCACAAAGAACAACTTCTTAGTTGCGTCGCGCGCGTCCATGATTTCGCCGTTTTCGTCCTGGACCAGACCATCGAGGATGTATAAGTGTGTGTGCCCGAAAATGAGCAAACCGGCTGCAGTTCCTTAGCGAGGCGGAAATGACACTAAGAGGACGACATACGAAACGAGTCTACGCCAAAGACACGAGCCACTGTGTACACGGCTTCTATGACGTCGCCGGGTTCAAGTTCATGCCGCACTCTACGATGTTTGTCTTCCACGATGTCTTCTTCTAGTTGGTTGTCTGCTCCAAAAGTTAGCAACGGTGCATGATGGAATCGACAATCCTCACCAATGGCGGACGAGGCGTCATAACCGTCTGCCCAAGGCGGAACTTCTAGCTGCATGACAGAGCTGTTGTCTGTCTCTGGCTGGGGCAGATTACCGATGCGTAGATCTGCATCTACTCTGTAATCCACAATAACCTCCCGAATAGGCTCCAGCTTTTTTCTGGAGGATCGTGTCAGATGTCTCCTTGAACCGTAGAATGTCACTAACCTGACTCGGTAAGGACCTTCAGTTTCATCCAACTGCCACTGCCGCTCATGCACAGCGTCGGACCAAAGGCCTCGTTCGATCGTGAGCAGAGCTGCCCAATCTACTAAACTGCTAATTTGACGATGATATTCACGCCTGTTATTTGTTGATGAGTTTGATTCATGCACTTCAGCATGCCACACGTACAAATCGAGGACCGTCTTCCGTAGTCTTTTTCTCTCTGTCGTGACGACAGTTCTACGCCAATCATGGATTCTGGCGATCGATCTCTTGACAGCGCTCTCTCCCAGGTGCATGCTCAGCATTATGGACCCAATACGCCGATGACGAGCTTTTCCGCCAACGAGTGCGGTCGCGTCGATCGCAGTCTCTTGAGATAAACGAGGGTTTAGAACCGTCTCAGCTGATTGAAGCACATCCATAATCTGCGACTCCGGTAGTTATGAGCAATCGCCTTAACATTATCAATGACGTTCGAATCCCACCTCCTGTTTGTGCGAACTCGATACACTATTGTCAAGGGCGACACTCAGTCCAAAGTGGGAGAGTTTCTCCAAGATTCGGACAGTGTTGAAGGGAAGCTCCACAGTAGTTGACGCTGAGGCGACGAACATTCTGTACGTGTTGATGAATATTTCTGTCGTTGCGTGCGATTTGAATATTTGGCGGAAGGATGGCACTGTCGAATGCAAGTTGATGAGTTGCTCAAGCAAGCGTTCAGCCGCATCCTCGACGACATTAATCCCTATACAGAAGTCAGTCGTGACAAGAAAAGGCATCATTTTCACGACTGGTACCGTTTGTATTGCTGCTCGTGATCTTTGTGCTTATTATCTCTAAATATGTTCTCAGTGAAAGCAATACAGCGGGGAAGACTTGCGGGCAGATAACAACCAAATTGTCATCCCTTTGGTTGTCTATCCGCCCAAAAAGTAGATCAAAGGCGGCTTTTTGTACATCGGTATCCCAAGCAGAAGGCAATACGGTCTTCAGGATGCTCCATCCACTGACCAGCTCAAACTTCCGATTGAATGATATCGAAGCATTCAAACTGATCGTAAGAAGACGCAAGATCTGCGTCGCCACAGAGGACGTGGGTCGTTCGCCGAGAAGTAGAAGGCAAACACGCGCGACCGGCAATGCATTTGAAAATTTCGCATACGCCGGGGGCGACATGAGCAGGGAGACGAACACCTCGAGAACTTGCTCCGCCTTGGATTGTACGTTCAGGTAGTCGATGTGCGATAATACTGATATGGGGGATGCAGCACCCCTTCCATCTGGTTGAACCCGTCATCAAAAAGACATTCGGGAAAAAAAGAATGAATATGACTACCTCCATGCAGGTTGGCTGCAAGATAGGAGACTATAGGCTTAATGGCGGCGTCCGTAGTGAAATGTGCCTGCGCTACCACGCCAACAGTCTCCACAAGGTTGGATATCATTTCATCATGATATAGAGAAGTCTGCAGCACGAAGAGAAGCTTGCGGAGGACTGCCATCCTAGCAATCCGTTGTTTTGCATTGAACCGCTTATGTTTACTTGTTTTGAGAAGCGTGCTGAAATGGTCCATGTGCGCACGCTGGATTTCCACTCGCGCAGACGACCACAGCTGGAAATCAAGCGCCAGCGCGCGATACGCGACCGTGTTCACAACGGTGGACTGGCTGGTAGACTTAGTGGCTGCGCTCTCGCATATCATGTCAAGACTCACTCAGGATTGCGAAAATTGAGACCTAGAAATTCGAAGAGAGTCTCATAGCCAGTGATGTTGATGAGCTGACTCTTGCCACGAAGCATCTGTGCCAAAAGATCGTAACCACCTTGGAAGAAAAGTCAGACAAGGTGGCAAACAAATTTCGCGTGGACATACGTAATTGCTCCATGTCTTCTGAATTCTGCCAACTATTCCTAATACCATCAGTTAGGATACCAAGCGCGCGAGAGAGCTCATGTGTGCTCTAGAACGAGGCCATATGAGCTGATGCGGAGGGGATATCTACAGGGAGGCCTTACAGTTGCTAGTTGCACGAGCCGCAGGGCAACAGCGGCACCGCCAATCTTCCACATCACTAGGTCCAAGGCAGGATTCTTGACTACATAGACATTCCCATCGATGGCGACCTCTGGCTGGCCATCGAGGTCGCCATTGTCAGCAACAGAACTGGCCGTGGAGATTGCAAATATGACGGATGATTCTGCGATGCCCAGCCCATCTTTGATGGCATGTTGCAATTGTGCGATATCTGCCTTCGCTACTGATTGTTGCACGGCGCCATCAAGACTGATATGCAGTGCAGTTGATGCTTCATAGGTCAGAAACTTAGCAAGCTCTGTGGTTTGGAATCTGGCAGTGTAGCGCGGTCCAAGATGATGTATGAAGCGAGGCAAACTGTCGGCTTATGGGGTAATCTGCTAAGCATATGGTCCGGACGTTGATAACATAGAGGATGGAGTCTCACCTATCGGACTAGCAATGAAGTAGGCAGACGCGACGCACCAACCAAGCGAAGTGGTCTCAATATCGTCGCCGATGATGTACTTGCCGTTCGTTGACGAATCGGGTTTTGGATAGTGCCAATTCAGTGCATCGGTCAAGATGCCATCAATGAAGACCCCTTGATATCATAGACAGTGGCAGTAAGGCTCTAAGCAAGCTCGATCATCGGGGACACTTACGGAGAGTAGGATTGGATGATCGATGAGGATGGTGGACACAGGTGATATGGGTCCAACGCGTTCGAGCAACCGTCGCTTTCAAAGAAGCAGTCTGCTGAGAGCCCGCACTCCGAGACTCTAGCGAGCCATCTGGACGAATCTTCAGTTCGAACAGGGCACGATTTTTTAGCATGCAGGTGAAGACAGAGTGTGCATCGCTGGTCGGGAACCTCTCAACCCAGAGCCATATCTATACGAATCAGATTATCAGTCGCGAAAACCTAAACGACGCATTAGCTTGCATTACCATAAAGGTGAATCCTGTAGAAGGAAGCCCTTTCATATCATACTGCGTTACTTGCAATGTCGCCGGAGCTTCCAGGGAGAAGTGCTCCGGCCATTTCACCTTCATTCCGGCGCGCAGCACTTCTAGAATATCTATATCTAGCGCCTCATCCTCCCGGACGACGTGTTGAAACATAAGTCTTGCGTCCTCCGTGGTGGTGCCAACATCAACCAGTCTCCGCAGCAGCTTTTGAACGACCTGACGTTCTCGCTTCATCACGGTGTCATCGTCCTTCCATTCGCAGTATCGCCGGAAGAGTGGCCCAACTAGATCGAGGCTGCCCAACACGCAGTGGTTTCTATGGTTGTGATGCGACAATCGCTCCAGCAATTTCAGAATGCAATATCGTAGTGGCGCATCAGCAGAATATGCCAGTGGGATGAAGTTATACAGTACAAGGAGAGCTTGAGGGAGATAAATGAATCCGAATGCTGACTCGAAGTCGCGGATCCGATGGTCCAATTGGTCGTAATCTGCGTCAGGTTCGTATGCAAAGATACCAGACATGGAAAATTTGTGAAGTGCGAGAGCCACGAGAAACCCAAGAGTGTGTTTCACGGTTGTAGGTTCTGATACCAAACCACGCATGGCCTGCGAGAGTAGCTCAAATCCAACTGAACGCTGTAAAATCATGAGCTACAATTGAAGTTATAAAGAGCCAATATACCTTGAAATAGTCCATGTTCTCCCTGTGCTGATAGAGAGCCTCAGCAAGAATAACGAATACTAGTCGCGTTGCTTCGAGGACCACGAGCTGCAGGTCGCTATTACCTCCAGCAGCGGTCGGTATGGTCGATAGAGCATTCATTACAACTAGGAAGCCGTCCATTTCACGGAAAACGTCCCTTGTCCTCGCATCCTCCAGCATTAGCCTATGTATTTCCGTCAGGATCTGGTGCAGGATGACCACTCGTCACAAATCATCGAATTGATACGACGGACAGTTTCACACCTCGAGTTTCTGTTCCAACTGCTCCGTAGCCTTCAAACGGTCTACAGAGGTGCGCATCACTTCGATGAGAGCATCCTGGGCGAAGTCTTCCACTGCCAAAGCATCTTCTTGGTCGGCGCTCTCTGTTTGGGATGATCGCAAAGGGGACAGCGGGGGCAGCGCAAAGCGTGTACTCAATGGCGTGAGCAATTGGCGGAACATTTCAGATACACCGAAGATCTCGAGATGTCATTGAGCGATGCAAAGACGTTTGCGCACTCTCGTCCTGGTCCCGCAGATACCGAGGTGGCTGTGGAATTGCGGAACTGGCCCGGCGACAGCCCACTGTTTTAAGCCAACCTGAAAATTTCGCAGATTTCCTCGGAGATTGCAGCAGCTGCTGACGAAAAATAACTGTCAGAAACTCCTAGTTCATGTCGACGGTGGTTGGAGTTTAATGGTTGGTGGGTCGCCGCAACCATCGGCTGGCGTCCAAACAGCCCTCCAGTGCGAGCGACCACGTGACCGACGCGGTGTAGACCAGTGGAGGGTGAGTTGATTCCTGGTTCTCAACTTCAACTCGCTGGTCCGATATCTGGTATCAAGTGCATTTCTGGGGCCGTCACCATCAGCAGCAAGCATCTATTCTCTCTTTGAAGGAAAGCCCCATAGATTCTACGACTCTCGCATTATTTCGTGCCATAGTTCTGAGGCCGCATAATGTTTTCTTTTCTTTTGACTGTCTGCTTGCTGTACGTCTCCTCTGTCGCCGCCGGTCTCTATGGCACACGTCCCATCGCGAATACGGTTCTGAGCGCTGGCCGCTTGTCTACTGTTACTTGGATCAACGATAACACCAAGCCCTCTCTCACGGAAATGGGACCTGTGCGAATCGACTTATACTATCAAGACGTTCGTTCGTTTATTGCTAGATGAACTTCAAGAGAAAGCTAATTCAACTTTAGAACTATGTCGCGACGGTGGCGGACAATGTCGATCCTTTAAGCAGACATCAGAAGGTCTGGATATCGCCGACCTGGGGTCCGAACGGCTCGGATTAGTGCGTTGTTCTCCAGTCCTATTGAACGGTTGCGTTCATGAACGAGCATTTAGTCACATGCGCTTCATATGCGAAGATCCTCCCCTGACAATCTATACAGCTGACTTCACGATCACTGCCATGGACGATACATCGCCGTATGGCGGCTCAGAACATGATGCGGAAGTTTCTTCTAGCTCTTATGCTACCAAGACGTCGGCTAGTGTCTATACGGCAACGTTCTCTCTGGGACCACTGAGCATCAGCACTACCTTCGAGTCATCCTCCACTGGGCAATCTTCCACATCGCCATCACTGACATCATCCTCTATCAATACTCCTGTCTCTACAAGCACATCTCCTGTGATGACACAGACCGAGAACCCGTACATGGACAAGGCGAAGACTGGAGCTAGCGGCAGCAGCATCTGGAGAAAGACTACCGTCGACCTCGAACGTATCAAATTCCGCCTTGTCTTCATCCTCTGGCCCGTCCTGATTGGTGTTACTATGGCCTTGTAATGTTTTATGCCACACTCTGGTCATCTCATCCTTCGTGTTTGGAGCCCGCTGATCATGTATCAATAGGATAGATTTGTTCCGTTTGATTTGTATCAATGTATTGGCTGGGCCGCTTCGTCACTTATGAAGCGTGTACAGTTGCCGTGACAAAGCTACGAGTATCTGTGTTAACCTACAGACCCTCACGCGACCCATTTCCAGCCCTCATAGTGATCCTCGACGATGCCCTAACTTGCGTCCAATCCCGGCACTCATGAGTGACGCCTATTCCCGTCGCACCCTTTACAATACTACCGTCGAAATCTTCGATCCACCCAACTGGCTCGAGGGTGATGTCAGAATGGCATAAAATCATTTGGCGCAGATATCCGAGGCAGTGCCCAGCATGGTGCGTTTCTGGTCCAGAGACATTCTGCCCGAAGGCAATGGCTTGGCTGAGATGGTTCAGACAGTGTAGCTGGTGATAGAGGGACATGGCAGCGAAGTTCTTCTCTCCGGAGTCTGAGGTCGAGGTTTGGAGAAAGCCACCACCGACTGGTATGGACGACTTCCATTCTTCGTCTGCATAGAGCCCATAGTGATCCGTGTCGACCACAGATAGTGCGATGGGACGAGCTTGGAGCCCGTCGAGTTGCGGAGACTTCACCACGCAAGCTGTTGCAACTTTGAGAGTGCCATGAGCAACAGTAGGTTAGGAGACTCGTTCATTTGTGGCTTGCTATCTGCATTTGAGGAACGGAACAGAGCGAAGGTAACAATGACGTGCGCGAAAAGAGAGAGAGAGAGCAACAATGGCGCAGTCGTAGGTGTCAGACGAAGGACTTTGCCTTGGCTCGAATGCGTAGCGATAAAATTCCACATTGCGGGTGAGTTGAGCCTACTACATTGTCCTAAAAATTCTCTTATATGTTGTTCATGAACTGAGCGCGTATTTTTTGCAACAGGGACAACAGCAATCTAGATCCTCTGATTCTGCTTGCAAGAACATGAAAGACGCGGCACTGATTCACGGATACCATGGATATCAACCACATTTTTCTACTCCAGTGCCACAACCCGTTCTCCCCGGATTTTCGTCGCAGTGGTCTATATGTTCAGCGGGCGCGTCGAGTGAGCCAGCGTATGCAAGGTTGAGCACCCGCAGGCAATGTAGTTCATGAAACACTGTGATCATGAAAAGGCGATTGTCCGGGCCCATGTGTATATAGCCGCCTCCTGAGGATGTGATACCGGCCCATATGGGATCGGACTCGTCTCCAAGTAGCGGGAAATGCACACTTTGCTCAACAGCCATGGCCACAAGCTCAGGCTCTGTAAGAGACAGTGCCAGTGCCATGTCGTGAGCTATGTATTCTGTACGCCATATTTGAGCAATATCTCAACAGATAATGACAGGGAATTCCTCACGATAACATCGAGAAGGGGATGGCCGTGAACTCTCGTTTGCGAACATCCAGAATAGACGTCGGCTAATGCTCACGAGGTTGTATACAGAAATCATGAGCAAAGGAATGATGAGTACTCTCGGCAGCATCGTCGTGCCAGCCACAGTGAGAAATTCACTCTTAAGAATGAGGTTGCATATCAGCTTCGCTGATATGCCTTAACGAGGAGAGTAAGATAATCACGAGCAAGGAACAAAAGCTATAGGTAGTGTGAAACGGAATGGCCCGGTGAAATCTCACCCCTTCAGGCTAGTACGCACGAAGGCTTGGGTGTCTCTAGACGAATCAATTTGTGCCATAGTAGATGAAATAGCATATCTCGCCAAACCAAAAATTCGACTTACTTGGTCTCTGGAAATGAAACACTGTACTGCCTCTGTGAGTTGGAGCCCGAAGTCAGATGGCGATAGAAAGCCTCCATGTGCTGTATTCTATTCCGGGACGAGATACGGAGATCCCATCTCAACGGCCTTCGCGCTCAACGAGGGTTTGGAGTGCACTGCTCCGTAGTAGCCCGCTTCTCTGGGTCCGGGATGACTTGAGCCTAGTATCAGATAGCGCTCAATGGTAAGCCCCCATCTCGGGCGCGATTGCGCTCACAACAATGGGGGAGCTATCGTTGGAATGGAAGCTTACGAATCTGATGCAAAGGTGAACGGGCGCCGGGTCGTTCCCTGAAGTCCCGGTTGCAAGGTGACAGCTGGCGCCGCGGATGAAGCTTTTAAGCGTAACATTAACGCCTGAGGTCGGGACTGACGATACGATCGAGGCGGTGGCGTCTGTAAAGTGCGATGTCAAGCGACCATGTGCGTCTACAATATCATCAACTGTCCTTGCCTCTGATATGAAGCACATAATATTCCTCCGGATTGACGGGCAGTCCGCCGACCCCATCATCAATAATTCTTTGCATCCAGCACTCTTTTCGACGTTGTTGCCGAAAAATCCTATTGTGCCGTACAGCGCCGCATCCACGATCCTCTCATGGCAGCCCGCTCACTTCCAAGCACTGAGGGAATGTCGTGGGGGGAGAAACATTCCAGACATGGTACAAAGTCTTCGGCGATCTCCCAGTCGGCAGTCGCACCCCTCTTATCTGCCTGCATGGTGGTCCCGGCCTTGCACATGATTACTTGCTTCCTCTGTCCGATCTCACCGCAATAGCATCCATACCCGTGATATTTTATGACCAGATCGGCGGGGGTCGTTCAACGCATCTTCCCAACAAGCCCAAATCGTTCTGGACGGTCGACCTCTTCATCGATGAACTGCTCAATGTGATCACATACTTCGGCATTCAAGATAGTTTTGGTATCCTTGGACACTCGTGGGGTGGCATGCTCGGCGCAGAGTTCGATGTCAGGCGTCGTTCTGAAGGACTGAGGCACCTTATCTTGACCAACTCGCTAGCCTCCCATGCGTTGTGGGTGCAGTCTATAATTGAGTTGCTTGAGCCGTTTCCACAAGAGGTCAAAGACGCCATGGCAGCTGGCTGGGACGACCTGAAGAGACTGGCACCTGCGATGAGGCAGTTTCATGCCAAGCACGGCTGCACAGTCAAGCCGATGCCAAAAGAATTCACGGATCCCATCGATGGCGCTCTGGGCGAAGGCGGAGATCCTACTGTAGAGATCGCAATGTAAGTGATGCACGTTCAAGAATGCTTTTTCCCTGCGGTACTGATATTGTGTACAGGTGGACGGGCGAGTTGAAGGAGTGGTCCATCATCGACAGGACTCACCTCATACGCACTCCGACACTTCTCATCAACGGTCGTGCGGATATTGCGCAGGACTTTGTGGTGAGACCGTTCTTTCAAGGGATACCCCGGGTCAAGTGGCGAACGTTTGAGCTATCCAGCCATACGCCCATGCTGGAGGAACGTGAGACTTTTGTGCAGGAGGTGCTGGAGTTTCTGGGTGCGTGATGCTGATCACTCAAGAAAGAGAGACTGTCGTAGTAGACTGCACATATGTGTAAATACCAGGAGTCGCTCAAAACAAAGCAGGCTGCCGCAGGTTTCACCAGCGCTAACCAGCTGTGACGCGGTCACGTGACGCCTTCACGGTTCGCGTCTCATCCGGCATTTGCCAGCCATGCTTCAAGCGGCGACGACGGCGACGGTTGCAACAACGACGGCAAGTCACGAAATGGCTACAACGATAACCTCGCTGTTGAACTCCCTGCATACCCACCTCCAGTCTCAAACCCAGCTGCTTCCTACTCTGCATGCTCAGTTGGGACTGGCGGAAACCGCGCTCACAGACGAACTAGCAGAGCTTCAAGAACGGCTGACGGAATGCATCGAGACCCAGATCGATGTGAGGAGAAAGGAGGTCGACGAGTGGATGGGCAAGTGCGATGATGTGGAGAAGGAGTGTCTGCGGTACACGAGGGCTTTGGGCGGGCACATCAAGGCCGCTGGCACCAGCGTCGGCGAGATCAGGAAGGAGGCAGTCCTTCCGAGGCGGTTCGATAGGGCCATGGAGTATCAGGACAAGTTGAGACAGGTGCGCCGGAAGTTTAGCTACAAGCAACCAACTCTATTTATATCCCTCGATCCGCAATAGATGTATCATACGAAGCTCGAGCAGTTGCTGACCTTGACGGGCCGCATCTCCCAACTTGCCCACACCCTGGGTGTCGATTTCTACTCTGAGGACATTCTGGAACCTACTGCGGCTCTCGACGAGGACGAGGACGATCCCAACTCGCATCGCGATGTCACACCTGAGCGGTTTTCGAAGCTCGAGAAGGAGCTTGTCCGCGGCAAGGGCGAAGTTGTACGTACCATGACACATATGCTCCGATCTCTCTCCTAATGGTGCCCCAGTCGAAACGGCTCACACAGCTGTCCGCGATGCTAATTCAGATAGACTGGCTATATACCGAGCTGGGAATGGAGCCTCCCGGTCCTGATGAAGCACCTTCCTCGTTGTCCATTTTCCGTTCATCTAGTCTCACCCGTCCGACGCCCTCCCGCAGTGCTCGATCTACACTTCTGACTGTTGCTGATCCGTTCCTCTCTTCATCCATCTCCTCCTCACTGTCAATGTCCACGCCGACTCCTGCTTCGCGTGGCGAACGGCTGACGCCGCTCATGCTGCTTGCCACCCCCGACGAGCCAGACGTGACCTCCTCTGATGACGAATATCGACGTATTCTTGCTCATTTTGTGTCTTGCATCGAGAAACTGTCCAGCGAGGAGCTTGACGACCCGAAGAACTCACACGTCGGTCTCGAGGGTGTCGACCCGACGCCGGACCTTATCGCCTGGGCAGAAGCTACCCGTGCTGACCTCGAAGGGATCAAGCACCGCAGGGAAGCACATATTCAGGCAATGTACGATCAGCTGGAGGCTCTTTGGCGTAGGCTCGGCGTGAAAGAGGCTGAGATGGACGGATTCGTCGAGACTCAGCGAGGCAGCACGGAGACAACTGTCAAGGCGTACGAGGATGAACTGGAGCGGATGCTCGAGCTGAAGCGTGAACGGATGAGTACGTTTGTGGAGAACGCGAGGGAAGAGATCGTCAAGCTGTGGGATGAGTTGATGATTGGAGACGAAGAGCGGGCGGACTTTGCTCCATTTGCAGACGGTGAGTACTGTATTGCAACATTTCTTGAGCGTTTTCGAACGACCTGGCCACAGATGAGCACACAGAAGAGCTTCTCTCGATACACGAAGAGGAGATCGACAGGCTTAAGGAAGAACGCAAGCTGAAGGGACCACTGCTCACGAGCATCAAGAGATACTTGGACATTTGCGAGGACGAGAAGGAACTTGCTGCTGCAGCAAGTGACCAGAGCCGGCTGCTAGGTCGTGGGCCTCGGGACCCAGGACGTCTCCTGCGCGAAGAGAAGATGCGCAAGCGGGTGTCGAAGGAGAAGCCACGGGTCAGCCAGCTCTTTGTCTCGAGTGCATTCTTAACATTGAACGTATCTCATTAATTAGCTTGAACAAGACCTTCTGACATCGATACCAGCATGGGAGGAAGCGACAGGCCGCGTCTTCCTCGTGCATGGCCAGAGGATGTTGCAAACTCTGAGCGAGGCAGTGAGTGCGAACGACAAGGAGAACAACAAGCGAGTGAAGACGCCAACGGGCCTCAATGGCTCGGCTCCTCCGCGGGTCAAGACGCCATCCAATGCTCATGCATCTCATCAGTTTGTTCCGGGCAAGAGTACCATCTCCGCAACACCGGCAAATCGTCCCGTCACGCGTTCCACGTCAGCCTCTCAGTCCGTGCCTGCTAAACGCGCTTCAAGGCTAGGCGAGGCCACTGCGACGCACAGTAACGTGCCACAACGTTCGGGAAGCAGATCGACGAGTGGGAATACAGCGACGTCCACCTCAAAGGTCGCTGCGAAGACACCGATCGCGTCGTCCCTTCCACGCGCGACACCGGGAGGAATGTCCACATCGAAGCTCAGCAGGCTTCGCAATCCTCCTAGCCACGGCAGAATGGGGCCCGCGCGCACGCAGCACGCATATAACTATCATCCGTATAAGCAGCCCAAAGGCCGAGCGGCGATGCATGTTGCGGGTGGGGACAAGACGTATGGTGCTGCTGCGATGGCGAAGAAGGCAGCGAGGGCGCGGCGCGAGAGCTTCAAGCCGCGGCCGAGTGTGGACGACAAGTGGGATAGGGCAGTGGGGAGCAGTCAGGGCCGGTGGGCCGCTCTGGCGAGCGCTACGTTGAAGGAGGAGGATGAGGACTGCTGATCGTTTCATATCTTGTTCGCGTTAACTTTTGCCTTACTCGACGAGCCCAGAGAAACTCGCCATTTTTTGTACATTATTCGCCGACGTTGTTAGTGTGATGCGATATTTGCTTCATCTTTTGTGCGACTCGCTGGACTCTGCGAATGGCCCCTCTCTGTGCTGAGACCTTGTGAGAAGGTTGCTCATGGTTAATAAATAGCTGATGTATAGACTGTTCGAAAGCTGCGTTCCCCAGCGGAGGCAGTGAGGACAGCCTCACGACGGGCGCGCGCGACCAGCCAACGTGCGCGGAAGAATTCCTAAAAAGATAAAGCCGCCACCGCTGGCACCTACCCCACATTGCTCTCTACCGCTACTCTGCGCATCATCTTTCCTGTCTTTTCCTCTTTTCCTCTGCTCCTTCCACAACCTAGAGATCTATAGCTTACTATACGGACTATTCTTCCCAATCTCGCGACTCTTAGTTCATCATCAATATGCCGTTCACCCCGGATTCGCAGCTCGACCTGCTCTTCCCTGCTGAGTTCATACCGGACGACATAAGGACGGCTTTGCCGTCAGATCTCCACGTACGTTTTGCAGGTCTTCACCTACAGCTCTTGTGGGTATTGAAGGGTAGGGCAGTTGCGTCCCTTGGCCTCAACAGACTACAGACGTGGACACCTATCCGTTCTCTCAGTCCTGACGGTTGTGACCGACCCCGGCGAGGAGGCGTGGGTTGCGCAATTCAACGCACTTCGCGCGGCAGCGCGCACGTACTACTCCATCGTCATGGTCGACAAGGCCTCCGATGGCATCGTCGCTGTTGGCACGGTGTTCATTGAGCGCAAGTTCCTGCGCGGCCTTGGCAGCGTTGGGCATATCGAGGACATTGCTGTGGACAAGTCACAGCAGGGAAAGAAGCTGGGTTTACGGATAATTCAAGCTCTCACCGGTATCAGTGAGAACAGCGGGTGCTACAAGACCATCTTAAACTGCAGTGATAGCAACATCCGTGCGTGGCTTATTTGCTGTTCTGCTACTGGTCACTCATCCTTTTTCCTCACAGCCTTTTATCAGAAGTGCGGATATGTGAAGAAGGAGAACGAGATGGTGCGCATAGCCTTTTTACCCGCTCAATACAATCTGGTCATCGCAACTGCTGATCGATGCTTACTGCAGGCTAAGTACGCGCCCGAAGATCAGCCACGGCCTCCGAGGCTGTGAGGGCCTTATGATATCTCTGCGTCGATCCGGTTCACACGGGCCATTGCTATGGGACTTGATGGATGATATACCTATTATTGCGTAGTGAACGCTGATTCGGCCTATTTGTAATAACCGGTTCGGAAGCACATTCATGGATCGGGGACATGGAAGTGAGACTGCAGCGCATTCAATCTTCTGCAGTGTTGATGGTATGGGTAACGGCGCTCAGGCCTCTCATGCTTCGGTGTTCATGGTTTTGCCCACTCTTGCTGCGAACCGTGCTGCCCTGATACTTTCGATTTTCAGTTGAGGCGAGACCTGTTGCATACCATGAGCAAAGGACCGTGGTAGGTTTCATGCGATTGATGCTTCCGCGATGGCGTTTGAAACTAATTATTTGTAGCATCCATAGAATCTGGACGGTGGTCAATCGTTTACATTGACGCAGTCTTTATCGTTCTTGTAGCCTTTGTGCCAGCGACATCAAAGTTTCGTCTAAGGCAAGTCGGTCGTCTTATGATTTCTGTGCACACAGCCTTCCGAGCTCCACGATGATCTCCCTTGTGGCGTCAGGTTCGCTGATGAAACCATCATGTGAAAGCTGGCTATGCACGGTCGGAAGCTCGATGATCTGCGGCATGTGGCCTCTTGCATACGTTTCCTTGCCGCCGGCCGGCCGTGATGTGCTATCTCGATGATTCGTTTCGCTGCGATGGGACATGTGCACACTCTATGCAACATCATTCAGACGTTATGGCGATAGCGGTGGAGATCTCAAAGTCATCTTAGAAGAGGTGTTAGCCCAGCTGGCCTATGCGTGGTCATTCATCAGACCGCATCAATACGTTGCCCTCTTATATGCTGACGGAATGGATAATGAGTACAATGACTCTGGCTCTCGCTCGTTGCTAGTCTCGATATGTCGTCAACGCTGACACCTGAAGAATTACTCCTGAATTTGTTGGATTAGTGAGTGTTGTCTCATGCAGCACTGTCCCGCTGCTAAATAACACTTTCAAGCATTGGATCAAACTATTGTCTCACAGCAGTCGCGGGTGAGTGGTTTGCTGGCACGTGCGTGTTCGGGTCTTCTCTCATTGTCTGCCAATAGTTATCCTACTATACGACTACATGCTTACTATCGATCAAGAGATACGATACGTCTGGAACAGCCGACTGTCCGTTGCGAAAGTCTTCTTCTACCTGAATCGGTTCACCATGCTGGGTTTCGCTCTCATGTCCATCAATGAAGTTCTTCCTCGCACATTGCCAATTGTACGCTTAACATTCTCCCCGGCCTGTCTCTTGTACTGACTTGTGCCACCTTTAGAGGTTTGTCAATCATCGCTCCCTCATGAAGCTCGAAGATGACATATTTTCAGCTGCAAGTTTGTGCCAATTCTATGGGAATGCTTCGCGATGTTATCAATGTTCATGTGGGCGGGTATGAAAACTGCTGATGCTGGTGTACCGAATCTCACTCTCGATATCCACAAGCATTCTCAGCACTCCGTGTTTATGCCACCAGCGATCGTTCGTGGACGTTAGCTGCTCTGACTCTGACGATCGGTCTAGTACCCTTTTTCACGAACGTGGTACGATGATTCCTTCTCGCTCACTTAATGGAATGGAGACACCATATCAGCTGATGGTGTATGCAGCTCGGCTTTGCGAGATCGTCGTCGTCCCTCTTCAGCGTGGGATCAATGTCGTTTTGCACCACACTTAGTTCAATTTCAGCGACGGACAGCGTGATGTGGGTGCATGCATGCTGCTACTCTGATGGCGTTTGCTTACCTGCTTGCTTCACGCAGAAGTAATAGAAGCGTCTGCATACTATCCACCTCCATTGCTAAATATGTCCTCATCATTATAGTGCTCATTGTCACGCGAGTGTCTGCAGTTGTATCGGATACCATTGTCATAGGTGTGGCGTGGCGCCGCTTGCGTGCAACACGTAGAATTAGGTTACTGTCTCCGGCATCTTCGCTTTCCCAGTTGCTACTAAGGGATGGTAAGTCAATGCGATGACGCTTCCTGCACGTCAGTTGCTCATGAATTGTGCTCTGAACAGGATCTCTATACTTCGTGTATGTGGATGACAACTTTATTATTGAATACGGCTGTGACCTTCGGAAATCTTAGAGCACTGCTAGTACTGAACATTGCTCAGCTCGGGGTCTTGTCTGGGACGGTATGTGTCGTCAATGTCAGTGGGTTGACTAACCAAGCGAGCCAAGGCCTAGCGTTTTTATTTCGATCAGATGGTCTACCTCGTAGATGCGTTAGTATCAGCTCTTTGGAGTGCGCTCCGCAGCTAACGTGGTTCATTAGTCTTACGTTGATCATCATATCGCAATTACTGCTCGACATGCACAAGCTCCGACTTTCCGCTGATGAGTCTTTTTCGAGTGAAAACGATCCGTCGGAACATACGGGAGATGTCCAGCAAACGTTTTCTCAACTGTCCACATTCATACCAATGGATACTTGTATGTACCGTCCTGATGAGCAGATTGCCGCTGAAGTCATACTTGCAGATTGCTCTTCGACCGCCTCACTCGACAGGCTTAGTCAACATGAACGGTCGATCAATGCCAGTGAAAGCGGCATGATCAATCTCGATGCGAGAGACCTCGAGACAACAGACCTTTGTTAAGCAACTCTAACCTACCCTGCTTGACATTATCGTATACGTGCGTTGTTGTGTGTTCTGCTTTCCAGCGTTTCCTTTCAAATCTGATGTTGTCCTTTCTCAAGAAACATAGATCTATAATTCAAGGCTGCGTTTTTTGATGGGCGAAGTGTGCTGGAAAACTATGCTTGTATACAATACACATATTTTTGGCTAATTGACACATATTGAACTGCGTGACCTCGTCGTCCTTGTTATTTTAGGCCACACCGACCCAAAAATGATAGGTTGTCACAGCCAGAGAAAATCGAAGAAAATCCAAATATTCATAAGTAAAGACAGAGAGATTAGTGTGGGGACAGCGATGGCGGATGGGGGCAGCAATGCGTGCCATTGCACCGTGAGGCAGAAGCCTTAATTTTCTTTACCTTATATTATGTTAAATCACTTAGGTCTGGCTAAGTTCAGTTAGATCTCAGGACTTAGCCAGATGTACGTAGGACAGAACGTCCGCTTCGAGAGCCATAGAGCCTGCGGTGAACAGCTTCAGTTGGCGACCCTTGATTGGCTTGCTTAATAAGGAGATGCGCGCGGCGGCGAGCACGTGATGCTTTTCGGTTATTACTGCACGCATCTTCGCGTGCGAACGTTGACGACATGATTACTGTTGCCCGACGCTAGTAATCCTCAAAGCTATCGCCAGCCTGCTCGCCCGGTCACCTTCTGCACAGCACTTCCTATCAGACAATATCGGCTGTTCTTGGTTCCGAAGAGGAACTCACTGTGTAGATGCTATAATACTATCGATGTTCAAGACCTATCGTTCCGTTCACTATCCGATCCTTCCAACGCTGCAAGAGCTCATAGGGTATGATGGGGGCTCTATACTCGTCGATGATAACCCTGAATGCTGGCCATGTGTGCGCGCCCTCAGGTTGACAGACTCATGTTCCCATCGCTATCAAAACAATATCGCCTCAATCGTCTCAATCGTCTCCGGCCTTAGAAATACTTATCATGTCGGAACTCTTCAAACATGAACGACAAAAACGGGGATTCATGCGCATGAATTCCTCAGCTTGCGATTCGGGAACCCATGTCAGCGAGGATGATGGTAACTGTCCATCATCTCATCGCGGGGCTGTGATGGTGAGCACACTGGCAGTCTCCGTGATCGCCTCATGCCAATTTCTGATCCGCTCTGCTGTCGAGTTTCATGATAGGTCTGTCACGGACGAGGACCCACAGCTGTCCTGTGACTGACGTCGTTCAAGACTTGCTCTTCTGGGCGCTTGTCTCAGTAGACGGCGGAGGAGCTCTCTCCGAGGGCCTTCAGTGCTGTCAGAGGGATGCATGAAGAACATGACGTCATCTAGACATTTGGGAAGCGCAGTGAGCAGACCTCGTTTGTTCTTCTTGGTTTGCCTTTGCCTTCTTCATGAATGTGGTGAAAATTGACTTATTTTTCTTACAGGAGAAGATGATGCCAGCTGCGCAATGACTTCGAAGACAGTATTATGCAGAGGATTTCTCGAAGGCGGCATGGAGGCAGAAGTCGCAAATCTGGAACTTGTGGAAATTATTCGTGCATGATGGTGACGCGGAATACCTCATCGCGTTCTCACAAGCACCCTGCGATAGAAGGTCGTGCATTGACAAAGAGATGGGAAGGTATATCATTATCTAGAAACGCATGCTCTAACGTAGGTATCTCCACAAATGTACGCTAATATCAATCAGCGCAAGGTAGAACAAATCATACACAAACACATCCCTAGCGAAGAAACGACGTCTTCAACGCAATACATGATTGATGATGGTTCATAAAAGCACATAGGTATTTCGTGTTGATCTCACATCTCATGCTCTGAAGGCCGGTCCGAAGCCGCTCGCGCGAGGCGCGTATCGGCCGTGCATCTGCCAGAACAGCGCACGGTTCACGATGGCGTATACTGCGGTGATGAAGAGCAAGAAGAGCAGCATTGCCCACCCCAGCCACGCGAATGCGACGAGGGCCGTGAGAAGCCGACACGCTTCGTACTCATGGCACCAGCCAAGCTCGCCCCACATTGTCTGCGCATTGTGGAGGCATGTCAGCGTCAATGCAATGTGAGAATGGGCATGTCGGTGACGTACAGAGGCGATCGCCGCTCCGACGAGCCAGAGGAGGAAAAGGATGAAGAGTCCGATCATCTCCCCTAGGAAACTGGACAGGATGCCGTATTCGAACCCCCACCTTGGGTACAATATGTGTAGCCTGCAACCAGAGGCAATCATGTCAGAACGCTGCAATCGCCGTTTAGCGCAAGCTAGAGGCTAACGTACGCAAATAGCGACCACAGGAGAGAGAGACATGATGATGCCAGCAACTCGGCCACAATGGGATCGTAGAAATCAACGCCGTTGTTCAGCGGGTCGCCAAGCGGTAGATGGGTTGTATATTGTAGACGAGCCGCAGTAAGGCCAATCAGTACGATAGAGAACAGGAACTGTACGAAAACCTCGCGCGTGAGTCTTGCATGCCGGATCCCAACGCCAGACTTATTCACTGACCAAGATCACATAGAAGACGATACGGACACCATTGATCGTTCCAATCCCGAACGGCATTGTAGATATGTGCTGAGCGTTCGTGAGGGTTCAGAGATGTGCTAGGAGGGGACGAGGACGATACTGTGATATGCACCGATCCATTGGCGCATTCTCATATTTATAGTGGCAGCAGTACAATGATGCTGTGGTGCTGCCCTGACTCCGGCAACGTGTTCTCCTGCACAAATGAGTGCGCAAGCAGCCAAATACAGCGACCGGTTCATCGCACGAAGCCCAGCGCCCAACTCCGCGCCTAATGCGGCTCATTGTTCTGGACCTCATATAACGCTGCACCGCCATAGTTGCATGCCGTTGCCTCGCGCGCACCCTAGGATGAGCTCGTAGCTTCCGCGTTCAATCTCCGGCAGCATGTGAGAATACAAAGACGGGTTCGAGTGGTTCTTGCAGCGCCTCGCTGCTGGCGACCGCATTGACGAAGAGCACTCACTGCCACTCAGTCGACTGACGTCAAAGTGAGTTGAGGCCATCTTATGTGTACTGCATGCTCAGGAGTCAGTACATGAAGCTGAGGTTTGTTGTGTCGAAGGCGTTGCGTGTGCAATGCCTCGGAGGTAAGGGCTATTATTATGTACTAGTAGCGTACTAAGACCCCACTGCCGGGAAGGAGTAAAGTACCGATGGCTGTGCGTCAACACTGGCAGTCGACAAATAGAACCCTGTTCATGAGGTTTGCGATGATGACACGTACGATTAAGAATAGTCCCTCAGGCATGCTAAGATTAGCAGGCGCAGAGTTAGACCTGCCATATGCGTGCAAGGGGCGCCCCACGCAAGGCCCCATTGCAAGTTATGACGATGAACTTACGTCGGACTTCCGCGGCACCGAGACATGTCCAGTCTTTCTCATGGAACGCACGTTTGAGAACCGAGAAGTTCGTTGCAATACGCGGAACATTCCCTGTTCAGTGGGCCCCAATTGAACTTTCCTAAGATTAATCACCGCTTTCATCGGTGTGGCAGTCTTATACTCATAAAAAAGGCAAATATTGTACTTTCTGCGTAGAGACTGGATGATCGACAGCCAGGAAAGAGAGTTGATCGCCGGGCTGTGATTGTAAGTAATGGCAACCTTATGTAAAACGTGTACAACAAATGAAACGCGGCATCACCGTGACAGAGCAGTATTCATCCCGGATTCCTAGGTTGTCGAGGCTGGGCTATCGAACTTCACAGTTTGCATTAGGCAGTCGCCCTGTCCTCCCTGTGAGTAATCATGCACTACGGTCGGACAAAAATGTCCCTCGCACACTCGATCACGCCAATAAATGCTGTTGGAAGGAGCCGGTTTCCGGGCTCTTCTGGTATTGAGCGCGCTTAACGCGTCGGGAGGACGAAGGCCGAACGGCGGCTGAAACTCGTCGGAAAGGTGGTACCCTGAAAAATTAGATGATGCACGTGACGTACGCTCGGCGTAGCTATTTGCTGTATGTACTTAAGCAGCGGACGACTGCGCTGAACGGCAGTCGTTTGTACACCCTATACGCACTCTAGTCAGGTCCCTGGGGCCCGAATTGGGTCAGCCATCTCGTCTGGCGACTCTGGTTTCGACAAATGCAAAGCACAGCCAAATGTATACGAACGAAGATAAACCTACAGTACCTATACACCGGTGTGCGATGCGTTTTCTTTTCTATTTTCTCTACAATAGCTATCTCATCTCAAACCTATCTCTCGCGCCTTACGTCCTAAGCGCATCTTAAACTTGCAGTCACTTATCTCAATCAAAACTCAAAATCGAATCCTCTCAGGCTCTCATGGCCGCCAAATACGTTGCCCCACGAGCCCCGTCCCCCGCGCGAGCCACGACCAAAGACGTGCGGCGAGAAGCCACGGAAGCGCGCCTCAGGATCTTTCCACATCTCCGAGAAACGTGGCGAGCCGTGAGGGCGGAAGCCAGAGCCTCTACCCCTGCCGAAGGATGAATGAACGCCGCGGCGGTTGAAGGACGAATCGTCGCCGATTCGGCCGCGGTGGTGTGCGCCGGGAGTATGAGGGGGGTGCTCGTCGGGTGTTGGGGACTGCGACGGCGAGCCTGAAGGAGGGCCTTGAGGGTCAGGGCCGTGCGGCGGCAGAGGATGGGAATACTCACCACCACCCGGTGGGGAGCCGGGAGGAGGGGGCCCGTGATGGCCTGAACGAGAAGGCGCACGGAATTCATCGCCAGGATAACCGCGATGAACCCACGCACCTCCTCTGCCCCGGTTCATATAGCCTCCACGTCCGCCATGGTGGCCACGTCCGCGAGTGTAAAAGCGGTCGAAATAGTGGGCACCGGGCAGCTTGGAATGCATGCCAAAACCACGGCCATGATGACCTTTGTGGTGACCAGAAAAAAAGAACGGCGGAGGGCCGGAGGGACTAAGGACGCTGCAGCCAAAAGGACGTTGGGCGTTGTTGCGAACGCCCTCTGCGATCTCAGGGTGCGAGACGATGACAGCAGTGATCGACGCGATGAGCGTAGCAACGGCACTGGCGAGGGCGACAGTGGGATCGACGTCGCCATCCTCGGACTCCTCATCGCGTATGCGCAGCTCACGGACGTTGAAGCGAATCAACCGCTCCTTATTCTCATCGGGAGCGAGGAGGGTGCGGTAGAGGTCCTGCAGCTCCTCGTCAGAGTTCAGCGTAATCTCATCTTCCTCGTTGTCGACATACGAGACGGCGATATCGCGTTGGGGAATGTCGTACAAGGACTCAATGCGGGCGGAGAGCTCAGCCCAGGAGGGTAATTCGGTGAAGACAATCCTGCGGGTGGGACCGCTGGGAGGGCAAGTAAGCTTTACTTGAAGGTTGTTGGAAGACATGTTTTGATGGGGGATCGACTGAAAGTGCCCGACTTATATAGCTGAGGGACAGCCTTTCTGGAGTCACACCGAACGCTGCGCAGGTGGCTATGAGCTTTAGCCAAGACTTGCCATATATAGAAGGAGATACCATAACCGGACGTCACCGACTGCTGCGGCCCCCTATGCTGACAATGCGGCCTTCTTGCTGACGCGTACGGCGGGCGATGAAGGAGGGCGCACCGCCACAAATGCGTAAGCAACGGCATCGAGAACGACCGAAAAAAAACGATGGGTGGTTGACTCAAGCCGCCGAGGGCGAGAAATTGAAAGCAACTCGAGAGTCGAGATGACTGAGAAAAAGAACGTAAAGACGGAGGACATGAGCCTAGATCAAGCTACCACACGATACCGCTGTAGTTGTAAGCTTCATTCGAAGAACCGGGAGTCCACTGCAGAGTGGACTCACTGCTGAGATGGACGTTGCGGCGGCATTGCGCGTTTTGTCCGCAGTCACTGGCCAATATCAATACGAAGTATGCTTCTGCTCCGGTAGATTCAAGACAATTGAGTAAGCGAGACACCCGTCGGACGTCGCCGATATGCCTGCATTGGGAGTAATCTTTAGGAACATATGACCATAAAAAATGCTCTAAGAGAATGCAAAAGTGATTCACTGAGCTGAGCTACAGGCAGAGAATGAAGATACGTTACAGTCTCCACCAACATCGAAAAAGGTGCGTTCGGCGTGCGTTCGGCAACACCACATATAATCGGGCCGAAAAGCAGTGAGCATATCAAGTGATCGCAACGCCCGTGAGGCGTATCAATCTAGTGCTTTGTTGTCAGCAGCTGCCGCTATATGCTATCATTACAACGATTGACACTCACCTCCAGCACAAAACGCAGTTTCTGATACGAGCATAAAAACTACTGCTTTGTGCGTTATACTCGAAAAGAGCACGAGAGGCATTGAGTTACGACGTTTCCAAGGGGAGGACAGCAGTCTGTATCAAGTTTCGCAGACATAGGTTTCCTTGTTGAGGGTCCCGCCTGCGAGCCGGAGCGAAGTGCACTGAAGGACGAACGCTGCACGTCAAAACACCGCGCAGTCGCCCTCTCGTTACCTTCTTTCTGTCAATAATATCAGGACCGAAGCCCCGGGAGAACAGGGGATATCACGACTGACTCTGCTAGTACCACTCGCATGTAGTCGAGATACATCTGGTACTCGCTCGGGATCGCCGAGGCGCAATAGAGGACGTGTGGCATCCGACGACGCGTTGCGTTCTCCCAGTCTCACGACGTATTTCAAGCCATCGTCTCGAACCCAAGCCCGTGTCTTCAGACACGTCAGCCTACTCGGGATCCTCAAGACATAGGCTGAGTTTTCGGTTCGTCGCGCAGTCCATCAGGACAGTGACCATGTTATGGTAGTCCACGGGGACGGGAAAACTCAGACCTTAGCCCGTTCGCGATTGAAGAGAGCCAAAAATCTCTTGTACGGTGCGATTCGTGCTGCCAGAGCAAGATATATAACACAGCTACGCCAGACGGTAGCAATTTGAAGCAAGAAACAAACGGGTACAATCAGGCTCGAGCGCTTATCTCAACGCAGGCGCTTCGCGGAAGCATCATCCCGGCTCGCTATTTGACGTGTTACTGACCACTGGACAGCGCTGAAGCCCTAAGATAAAGGCTCATGGAGCTATCTGGCATATGCGCATGTGCGCAAGAGGCCCTTGGAGCTGTGATCACCCAAAAGTACTCTTGCAGAAACCACTCTTGACATATTGAATTCCGCTTTATCGCGGGACACAATGAAGAATAGATAATAATGATCCGGATATGAGACAATATCAACGACAGTACAACGATAGCAGCAGCAGGTAAAAGAAATGGACTTGGACAAGATGCCTTGGTCACCAAGCATTCAGCATGGTTTGAGCGCATTCCTACAAGGATGGAGATAAGTTCCATGTCATAAACGTTGCTGCATCGACTTACTCGTAGACGACTCAAATTATGTGAGATCGCAACGTTCACAATCGTGCGCAGCTTTCGCCGCACATCCACCTTGCTAATGCTCAGCTGGTAGCTTCCGGAGCACTGACAGTGCTTCGACACGTTGTCCGACTGTAACCTCTTGCACTTCCCGCACCGAAGATCCTGCTGTACGAATCGCCGCTCGAGTTCAAATACCATGTCCATCAGTGCGAACTCGATCATTGTGCGATCGTACTCGCCGCCGCAGTGCACGCACAGCCACCTCGCGTTGATCTCTAAGTTGTTCGGCATCAGTTCCGGATCGCGGCAGAAGTCAAAGTCCCGCAGGGCGTCGCAGTGCCTGCACGGAACGTTGGACAGCCGGAGTGGTTCGCACGGGTTATGGAAGATGGCCTCGCTTGCAAATTCGCGCACGCCAACGAGCTCGAGAAGGTTGCGCTTCAACAGGCCGACCTCGATCTGGTAGTCCTTTGCCAGCGCAAACACCGCGCAGCAGAACTTGACGAACTCCAAGATCGGGTTCGTCAAATGAAGGTATGAGCCAGGCAGCAGGGGAAATTCCCAAGACGCGAGCGTCTCCTCGTCCATCATCGCCTCGCGATGCCGTTCTTGAATCCCGCCCACGGTCTTCAGCATCCTACGTGTCAAACGCCGGGTGATGAACTCTCGGCTCGCTTCCATCTCTTGCATCTTCGATGCATCACGTTGTGTTGCATCTGGCAGCGCATTGCTCAGCAAGCGCAAAGGAGCACGTGTCTTGCTCTTGCTCTTCTGACACGCCCGGAAGAACTCCACGAGGAAGTACCGGATGACATTGCGGAAGTCACGCTGAATTGCGGGCGGCAGGAACGTTTCAATGTTCCACCGCAACTCAATTGAAAGTTCCTGTGGCTGCTCAACAGCGAGCGGGTCTTCGCAGACTACGCCGGCCATGTTGGCCTGATCCATGAAGAGGAGGAAATCGTAGAAGCGCTCTGTGTGCAGATAAACATGCTGGAAGAGTTCATGGGAGTTAACGGCAGTAGTGATGTAGGTGGCATATGCATGAGCTGTCCCTGGAGGCTTGGAAGTGACGAGAAGGACGCGACTCAGGTCAGCATAAACAACATGCGAACCCAAGCGTTTGAACTCCGCCAGCATTTGGATGAATGTCTTGCGCATCAGCCCGTGAATGAACCGATGGATGCTGGGGTCGTACATGCAGGAAACGTTGGAGCTGATCCACCGCCAGAAATGGTCTATTGCCACCGTTGCCGGACTCTCAAAGTTGCCTTGGATCTTGTCAAGCAGCCATGTCTTGACCATGTTCTTCAGAACGGAGAAAGTCTGCGGAGAAACATTTGAGTCACCCAGAGTCAAATCTCGTTGGTTCTCTGCACCAGCATACTCGTCCAGGGTATGCGACGAGTCGAAAGCCGTCGCGCCTCCGCTTCCTTCTAGTTCATTAACAATGACGGAATGCAGCACTGCATTCACAGCCAAATTCCGCACTGTGACTTCTAGGCAGACGTTCGAATAACAGCCCGGCGACATGAACTCAGTCTTAGGTAGCTCCTCGGTAGGTCGCCAATCATCTTCAATGCCTCCCAAATCCGGCCGATTTCCAGGCGACCACCACAGCACGATATCGTGCTCAGTCAGTCTTCGAGCGAAGTCGATATCGGAGAGTAGTAGCGGCTGATCGCCGTCGATGTGACCCACAGGCACGTCATAATAGTTTGCTAATGCTATCGACCTATCGAGCCATGTGCCCATTGAGAGGTATCGACCAATCATCTTCTGTGCGACGCTTGTCTGCCACGGAAACACATCCAGAGTATGCGGTGTTCTGGCTTTCGGCATTGACAGCACTGGAAACTTCGAGAGCCGTGGAATATATGCATCGAAGTAAGTCTGCTCCTTGCTAGAGGAGATGACCACCGCGTACGACCGCGTCTCTAGGAGACCGAGCTCACGAGAGATCGCCTTTAGTGCAGTTACATCATTGCCGTGATATGTGCTCGTGAATTCGCATGAAGAAGGATAGGTATGTGATATGTTCGAGCCGAGAGCTTGCTGCCGTTTATTCAGCAGATCAGCATAGACCTCTGACAGATGCGGAATAGGCTGTCGGCGAGTGGCGGGATCGACGATATGCAATCTGGCAGGACTGTCTGGCACGAAGAGGGCGAAGACATGGACCGGCGCTGTGTTGGAACACGCATGGTACAAGAAAATGTACTTCCCTACCCTGCTCTCGTCGAGGTATTTGCGCTTTGAAACGCCAGCACGACCGAGCTGCTCCAGATCGAAGCCAATGCTTTCGGCCCTGTTCAATGTCATTCCACTGATGCTAGTAGCGCACGTTTTGCCCAACCTGAGCAAGGCCCGCATGACAAGCGGAAGCTAGAGAATTAATAAATGGAGATCAGTCAGGAGCCATCGGCCAGCCAGCGCCGTGCGCACCTGAAGCTCGTATACACCGTCAACAATTGGGTCGTTCGTAAGGTCTATGAAGTGCTCTTGCCCATCGACGTAGATCTCCTCGCGGACTGTGATCTTGTAGAGATTGACGCATGGCATGTCCCGAGGCAGACCGCGGACGACCTTCTCGCACGAATATAAACTTTCATGGAATTGATCGAGCCCTGCCGGCGTCCGTAGGTGCAAATAGAATTCGCGAGGGATGCGAAGAGGTATGCAAACGAGATCGCCACCGACGGACAACCACATATTGAAATGGCCGTGTATCTTGGTGGGGCGGATCTGGACAATATCCCAGCGATTGCTTGTCCTGGTCTTCGGTTGTATACCTCTGAACATTTCAGGGACAACCACCTGTTCTCCAGCTCGACGATGTCGCCAACGCGGTCGCATCGCTCTCACCCATGCAGAATAGCTGACATGCGGATTGGGCAGAGTCATTTCTTCTATGGCTTCTGGAGTCCCTTCTCTACGGGTGAACTTGCGGTTGACGACTGCGATCCGTAGACCATCACCACGTTTCGCTTGAACACCGACATCCTCAATATCCTGCGTTCCCTGACTGCCTGAAGCTTCCCCATTGAAAAAATCGGTAACCTTGCGCTGGCGGAACTTGTCATCTAGCGCAACGACTCGGCGATGCAACCAGTCCGGGTGCTTGATGCGAGGAACAGGATTTGCCACTTTCTGCATAGCGGCTGGGATGGTGATCAGTTTCTGAATGACGGACCCCAAACGCTCGATATAGTACTCCCAGTCGAGGATCGATCGAAGGTCGAAGGTCGTCAAGCTGTTGTCCTTTAGCCACTTACGGAGATACGTGCGCTTGACGCTCTCTTCTGCAGAGAAGATCGCTACGGGGACTGCCCGCTCAGTAACCGGAGCTCCCATGGGACGGGCGGAGATGATGAATTTGCACGCGAGACCTTTGTCTTTGACCATTTGGTCACCCAAAAACTCAGCTAATCGTCTTGCCGTACTGATAGACGTTGACTTCTGTCCGGCATATTCAGCCAGCGTCTTCGACATGCTCCTGTTCTCGGCAATAAGTTCGACCAGCTCTTCATCCTCGAGATCCTCGGCTCTGCTGAACAAGACGTCGAGCCATCGATCTGCCACCTGCGCAACTGAAGCATAGCATTCCTCTGTAGTAGTGCCAAGGAGGAAGCGCTCGAAGATTTGCGATTGGAAGGTCTTGACGAGCTGGAGTTCACCGCGCCGCTTGACTTCAAAGCCCTTGAGTTCGGCCAATGATCCGTCGTCGTTGAAGACAGCATAGCGCTTCTTCAACAACTTGTCCTCCTCCTTCGACGATGGCAGGATCATGGCCTTGTAAGGACCGTCGAGCTCGAAGAAGATAGAATTTTCACTGTGAATGTTATATTCTCCGGTTTCAGGATTGAGGTCATGGTACTGATGGTTCGTAAACTGGGCATGGACCAGATGGTTCAACATCGTGCAAGGATACGAAATACCGAGAGTCTTCCCGTTTGCAAGTTTGAACTTGAAATTCTCGGGGAAGACGCCTGGAAGCATACACCAGATACCATCAGTATCGAGTTCCAATGGACGTCCAATCTGTTCCACTAGGCGCCTGGCCATCTGGATGATGGTGGCCCCAGTCAAGCAGGTGATACCGGCCATCTCCATGGAGTGCCATCGAGCGCCTTTGCGCATCACGTAACCATAAAAAGAGTTCAGGATGCACTTGTGCGCAAGCTGCAGGGAGTCATAGATGACGACCATCTTCTTCGCCTCGTCGACCTCTGCGATGGAACATTGTCCCGCCAGGGTCTTTTCCAGGTTCTTCTTCCACGTCTTATGCAACCCTTTGTACTCATATCGACGGTCACGGAAGCGGCGCACGGTGTCGATATAGAAGGGGTTCTCTCTTTGACAAATGATAGCCTCACGGTTCTCGACCTTTGTGTCCTTGATCTTCTTGTATACTTTCCGCGAGTAGTCTCCGAGGCGTTTATGTAGTAGGGCTGTCTGCTCGGCATCGGTGAGGTCGATAAACTTGCGCGGGGGGTTGCCGGGTCGTTTCGGAGGAAATGTCTCCTGGTTGAGGGCGTGCTTGATCATATTGAACTCGTCACGCCTGGCGGGGAAGAACTCCCCTCTCCATGCCCATGTCATGCGGCGATCGCAGGTCTTGCCTGGCCGATTGTAGTCGCACACGGCACAAACAGCTTCTTCAACCATCGAGTCCGGCTGCAGCCGGTTTGACAACATGATGTTCGGGTACATGGCCGCGACGTCTAGATGGTAGATGAGCGGCTTGTCCATTCGCTGCGGGTTGTCGCGCATCTTCTCCAGCGCAGCTTGTATGTCGGCCTTGACTTCGTCATAGTTCGTGATATCCTCGAGAGACGCCTTCGACTCCTCCATTATACAGAACTTCAACGCAGCATCGAGTTCATCGATGAGCTTCAAAACGAGTCAGCGCGCGACTTGAACGTGGGACGAGAATAATATCACCTTCTGTACTGCCGCAGGCTCTATCTTGAAGTAAGTGGGAATATCGCTCCTGAATACCCCGGCTTCCAGGGCCTCCACATGTCCGCCAACGTAGGTTTCTGAAGCAAGCAGATGACCTTCATACATGTTCCCGTGTTCGTCTTCGTGTCGGTTCGGCATGATAATCTGGCCACGGTATGCTTCCACCTGAAAAGAAGGATTAGCGTCAAGCCTTTTGTATATCAACTTCGTGCTCACCATAAGTAATGTTTCGCACAAAGTACCGGTGCCCTTCCGCAGAACCTCGTCTGGGCACAATGGAATGATGTTGCACAGCGAGAAAATAAATGGATGCAAATATTTCATGTACAGATAGTAGGTCGCTACGGCATCGGAGACGGAATATTGTGCCAGAGTCTGAGGCTGCTCCATAGCGTATCTGTGGTCAAGACTGTCAAGCAGGCCATGAACGCCAAGCATTTCCATCACTCACGGTGTCATCAGCTCAGGATCCAGCTCTATAGGATTATAGCCTAATTTGGCAGTCGTCACCGCCTTCAAGCCCTGACTGCCTTGGGGGAGGTACGAGTCGCGCTTCACCCAGCGGAAGCAGTCCATGTGCACGCATGTGCGACTCTTGAACTCGTCCTCCGCGTCCTTGGAAAACCCAGTTTCCAAGAACATGTCAATCCCGTGCACCTTGGCACGCGCGCACAGGAACGGGAAATCGAAGAAGTCCCCGTTGAATGTGGCCATGACGGTGGGTTTCACGTCTTGGACATGAGAGAAGAAACGTTGGATGGCTGCGGCCTGTGGTGGCCAAGTGAGCTCATGCGCCGCACGGTGAGACATGTACGTACTTCGTCGGGTTCGTTGAAAACCGTGAAGGGGCCTTCATATCCCTCCTTTGGTGTATACTCAAAGTTCTCGATGTCCTCACTAACAATCTCTCGGTTTGTGATGAGGTAACCTTGGCCATCAATCATATACGAAATCATCATGACCTGGTCGATCGCCTGGTCGGGAAACTTGAGCGGGGCCTTCGTTGTTTCGATATCGTAAGCCATGACTACCGGGTCGGCTCGCTTCACACGCTCGACGAGTTGCTTGAACTGTGGCTGCCCGCCCGTGAACGTCACGGCATACCACAATCCGACACGGATCTCGTTGTCTATCGCAACGCGCAGGTAGTACGGGACGTCGAACTCGCGAATATCGATGATGCCTTCTCGAGGGTCCTTGTCGCGTGCGCCGGGCCTGCGGGAACTCGAGCCTGCATCGATCTCCGTACTCCATTCCCCCTCAATCTCGATCGACATACTGGCTGTCGAGTTCACCACCTCCGCGTATGCGTCTACGGCGTCGAGCTTGGCGCTGTTCGCAAGGGCGAGTGGCATGAGGTCCCGACGGACTGCAAGGAGGTCAGAGACGTTTCTGAAGTGGAGCTGGAGGTAGAGCCGTCTGTGGCCCATTAGGTGGTTTGGCAACTTGAGGTTTTCCTTCTTCTCCCGCGTAATCCGGCAGATGAACGCCTCGTACTTCTTCATGAGCCATTCTTCGATGGTCGTTTCCATTCCACTCTACATCAATCATTTAAAACGTGTCCATTGAATAGCTCTATGACGCACCTTGCATGCGATGTAGAAGTACGGCTCGTACTGCAGAGTACACTTGAACATGCCTCCATCGTCTTGAATGAAGTAGAAGTCCACCGCTGCTTTACCAGATGGCCATTCAGGATCTTTCATCAACGTCTGTGTGCGGCAAGTTGACATCTAGCTCGTATCAATCAAGATTATTGCGTGCTCACCGGGTGCATGTTGATCAGCCATCCTTCCCTCGTCGACCCCTCCTGCACGCGCGAAAAACCAAGCTTTTCGTCCACCTCGTCGTTCAGGCTGACCTGTTCGAACCTCTCTGCGAGCTGCGTGCCGTCATCTTCTCTCTGTGGTTGGGGTTCGGAGGGGGCTCCTCCGCGTCCGCGTCCGCGTCCTCGCCCGCCGCGGAAACCGCGCGCACCTCGGTACCCAGATCTTGAAGATCCTCGCCCACGGCGAGATGATCCACTAAATGATCCACGAGCCATCGAACAGCATGAAAGCTGGCGGTTCTCGTCGCAGGAAAAGCATCAGAAATGTCAGGCTTTCTCACCAAATGCAGGGACGGAAAATATTTTCTCACCTCTCCTCCACGTTATCTGGACACAGGTTTCTTTTCTAGATTAAGAATACTTGTCGCAAGCGAGGGAAGACGTAGAAAATACCCAGGTCTATGCGGTGGCTGAGAATGAGCAACAAGCGCCCGGGACGCGTTTGTCACAAACGCCAAACATCACACTGAATCACAGTCACGAGGCCAAAAGTCACAGTGACAACACAGTCACTCTTTCCCGAGCTGCGCAGGCCCTGCGCACATATTTGATACATAAATACGTGCATAGTTTCTGAAGTGACGAGGAGCGATGCGCATTCTGACCGCTGTAAGGCCATGGGTTCGGCCGCAGAAGCCCTCTTGAGTCGCCCGAAAGAAAGTCGACTGCATCACGATACAAGTTAACATTGATCTTCCCTTGCTTGCTAGAAAGAAATTAATTCACAACTCAACCAAATCTATGCATATGCATTGTACAGACACTAGCACTCGGAAGTGTTCCTACGGGGTGTTACACTGAACATGGTATCCAATCCCACCCAGCCAACCAACCGACTAGTAATATAACGGTACCGGTGACAGTATCGTGAACATAGCATTGCTCTGATCGTCGACATAGCAGACAACAAAGAAGCAAGACGGAAGAGAAGACATAGATAAAACAAGGAGATGAAGGGGAAGATCACACAACGTGCCACACGAGGCCTGATACACTAAAGATGATAAAGACGCGCATGCTTGCGCGGACATTTACGGGTTCATACAACGTCGTGATGGACTGCATAAGAGGTTAAGCAAAGGCAGTACGCATGCATAAGTTGCGGCTACTCACGGCAATCAAGCTGTTGCCTCTTGCTGAGCCGCCTCTCCGTTAGGCGCAGCAGGAGCCTCAGGGGAAGCTTCAGTAACAGGAGCTTCAGCAGCGGAGTCCGCAGCAGCCTCTGCCTCGGGCTCTTCAACTATGGTCTCCTGAACGGGAGCCGGCGCGGCGTCGTTCTCCTTTGCGTCCTTGGCCGCCTACAATCGTATCATGTCAGATCAGTGATCATTCCTCGACTGAGCTGACATGCGACAGACCTTGGAAGCAGGCTTCCTAGAGCCGGCACTGGATGCAGGCTTCTTCGCGGTAGTTGATGGAGGCTTCGCCGATGCGCGGGATGCGGGCTTGCTGGCACCGCCAGCGGCTTTAGAAGCGGGCTTGTTGGACGTGCCAGCGGCCTTGGATGGGGGCTTTGAAGCAGCCTTCGAAGGTGGCTTCGAGGCAGCCTTGGAGGCGGGTTTAGCCTGCGACACGTTCAAGCTCATATTCATCGACCTCCATCAATCCGAACATACCCGTTTGGCGGGAGGTGGTTGCGATTCCTCATCAACGTTCCCGTTGGCTGCGGCTTCCTCAGCCTCAACTTCAGAGGCCGTCCTCTTCTTTCCCTTGGTAGTCTTAGGCTTCTTCTTCTCCTCAGCATGCTCGATGCCATTGGTGGTTGCCTCTTCGGCCTTGGCCTTAGTCTTCCGTCCTCGCGGCTTCGCCGGAGCCTTCTTGGGCTTTGGCTCAGGCTTCGGTTGCTCTTTGATGCGTGCAGAGCGACGCGGCTCAAAAGGCGTATCAGTAGCGTGTGCAGCGGCTTTGCGAGGCATGCTGGAGATGCGAATGAAGGGGAAAACGAAGACAAGGAGGGTTCGTGTTGTTCGACCTCGGGGCCTGCGAACCCCGCGCATTCACGATCAACAAAATCATGTGACTGTGGTCCTAACTTAACCCAAGCCTCGTGACTGACGCGTCGTCCGCCACTTTCGCGTCACGCAGCTCGCAGTGACACTGCATCGGCATGTCCTTTAACGCTGTTCTTATTTGGGCATTTACATTATTCGACCAGACGTCCGCCATAAAAATGGATAACCTATAATATCCAGGATAGCGAACTGATAGATGAGCTGAATTGGGGCCCATCGCCTTGTAGTTCGAGTCTGCTTCTGAGCTCTATGTAAGTAACAGATGACTCAAAGCGGCGATGATTTCACGGTTTGGTTTCCACTAAAGGATCAAAATGACGAGGACATGATAGATCGAGACATATATATACTCATGCAGCATCAGAAGCACCCAGATGCTCAAGTGGTATTTAGGCAAGCATACTTCCCAGTTGAGTGCATGCGCTATGGACCCACAATGGACCACAATCAAAGCAAAGGTGTGTGATCAGGTTTTTATGAAAACAATTAGGCATAATATCTTGCATATGACCAAAAAGATGTCATGATGAGACGCGAGATTGCAGTCGGGACGTATTTCAGTCGCCGACATGGTCAGTCTCACCAGATGAGGTCGCCGGCTTTTGAAGTCTGTGCAGGCGTAGATCAAATCTTCCTTCTCGTCTTCTTGTGAGCTGGTCTTCGCCCTTCCATCGCGAATGGCTGGTTCATGCACTCCCCTTTGCTCCCATTACAACGGCTGGTGTGTGCTCTCGCGGCTGATCGGCTGCTCTCGTCAATTATAGCTATAACGGCTAATGGCTGGTCCGATTCTGAGGTCGAAATGCTGGGTGAGCTTCGTTGCCGTTGCATCATAGTGATCGTCACTTACTCTTTCATCCCTCACCGACGTATCTATGTATCTTCCGCCATGATCAAGGCCGTGACCTGCAGCAAAGACCCCACAACTTTGTCATCAGCTTGCGTTTTGTCTAGCATACGGCTGGTTCGTCGCTTCAGTGTCGGTGGCCATCCACGTTCCCAGAAACAATACGCCTGGGTATGTCACCGTGAGCTCTCCTCCTTTGTCTGTAATCTCCCGTCTGTAGCCTATGATACTAGTTGGTCCGTTCTCACTGTTATCGCAGTTTCAAGTTGACTGGACCACACTCGTACATCGGTCCCTTCCCGCATGTCGGGGCATGCTTGGTTGACCAAGATTTCTACATCAAATACATCGGCCGTTCCAGATCCGAAACTCTCTGGCGACAAGGGAGGGGGTGCGTTAGACTCAGACATCGATATCGAATCTCAAGTTACGGACTCATGATTATGGGCTTCATATAGCGAGTAACACACCGTAGATTTCACCAGATTCATAGAAATACAATAATGATCTTGGTCGTGTACCATACAGTGACCCCGCGCATCTCGATGATTCAAAATAGCAGTCTGGTACTACTTACATCGAAACGGTGTTACGGCGTGATTCAAGTTTCCCTTTTTCATCAAGAATGCCACTTGCATCCACTGAATATTCATTACTTCATTATCTAAATTCAAAGTCAATACTCAAGCAAAAGTGGAGAGCAAGCGAGTGAGCCAAGAGTCTTCCCCGAAGCGCCCATATCGGGATAAGTAGGCTGATTACCTAATCGAGTAAACTCGTTTTAAAGTGAGCGCTGGGCTAGCTTCCCACAACATCCTTCTCTGACAGCAGGAAAGCCGCGATGCTCACACCGTACAAGAGGCTTTCGAGCCTCTATCTCCGTGAGCGGGCTAAGGTCTGAGTATTCCAGTCCCCGGGAACGACTCTTACAGAGTCCAATCTCAATGGATCGTGCGACATACCAGAAACTCCAGTCTGTGTCTCATAGGTCCCGAAGAGCTCGACGCGGCTCAAGGACGTGCGCTAGGGCTTGAGACGACCGACTTGAAAGGTGTCGTGGGACTGGGCGAACGCAGTAATGTGTCAGTCACCGCACGCCCTCTTTCGTCACCTTTGTGCTTGGGTAATCCCGAGCGCATGGGATGTTTCACGAACTTACGCGTCGGTGTTGACCGACGAGTAATGTGAGTAATATCCCCTGCTTTGCTCTGACTCGCGTTTGGGTATTGCAGAAAGAGGCTACGAGGAGGGCTGATGTGTTGGGGTCTTGATGCGCCGCGTTCGTCCTTCAGTGCACTTCGCGGCTCGCATGATGGGGTGACTGTCGGAGATGCCCTGTTCATGCGAAACTCGATTCAGACTACTCTCGTGCTGTCAGAAATTTCGCAATTTTTTCCCTCTCGTGCTCTTCGCGAGTACAATGCCCACGAAGCGATGGATTTGACGGTCCTCGTGAAGTCGGTTTTTGGAGAAACTGAGCAGTAGTTGACGTAAAGCATACGAGGTGAGCTGTTGACAATGGATCGAGCTGAAGACTGATGCGTGTTGCATCAGATTGGTCAAGTTTACTCGACAGCGCGCTTGTAGAATAAGCTCAATGGTCATCGGACCTAATGTGTGTTGCGTTACAGAATAAATCATCCATGCTGGCGATGGAGTCGCAAGTTCGGAAGACTGGCTGATTGAATAATGTTTCTAGTTGGCATGCTCACGGTGTCAATCGCTGTATCCCAAGGCTGTTTACTACCTGCCCGTAGTTCAGATACAGAGTTGGCAAGTCCGTTTACATCTTCATATTGTACTGTGGCACAGCTTATTTACCCACACGTTATCCTTCCTGTCGCATCCAGCCCATCCCGCAGCAAGATTGGAAGGCGACCTCGGTGTGTAGAGCTGATGGCGCTAAGCGGATGTACACCGACATCGGTTCTCGCGCTGACTACGGTTTTCGGGGTTCCTTCTACTCCTTGCGAGGATTATTTCTGTTCTTATTTATCTCCTGATATATCTAGATGACGTCGTGTTTCAGCGTCGAGGTGTTGAATTTGATGTCTTTTCCTTGTACTTAACCATAATTATGCCCGACTAACGCAATATGTCATTGCGATCGATGCTAGTAACAAGTTGCAAGGCAGATGGAGTCCATCAACGGCTGATATGTATACTAAGGACGAGCTCAGTGCCCTGTAAACGCAATACCATTCCTCACCGACGCAGCCAAAATGACAGATGCCACAACGTCTCATTCTGCCGGGTTCGCCTGCAACCGCCGCTCAAAGAACGCTCTTATATCCTCCTCAGTCACTTCTCTGTCCTCCTCCGCAAACGGACGAAGGTGATTCATCAGCTCATCTCTGCAGTCGGCCAAATCCAGGACCCGAGAAAGTGAGCCAGAGCATTTTTCGCTGAAGTAAGAGCCACGTACCGCATAGTGTTGAACGCGCGGATCCCCTCTATCGCCCTGTCACGCGGGAGGCGCTGCAGCGCACGCAGGCCGAGCTCCTCCAGTGTCAGTTCTATTAGTGAGATGCAGTCAGAAATATGTCGTAATATATTGATTGTCTAGAAGCAAAGACGTACTCGAGTCTGGGTCTTCCGGCGGTTCGTAAGTCTCCTCTTCCGCAAGAAGGTAAGAGTGGTTTTCGAGTGAAGGCAAGCACTGCGATGTAAGTCATCAATCAGGTTGGAGAAGTAAGATCTAAAGTGCAAAGAACGTACTGCCGGGCACTTGCACCAACGCTCCCGAAAGCCTTCCGTGAGAAAGATGTCGCCTTTTCCAAGCGAATCGTCAGAAGCAGCCGTATCTGATTCAGACAGTAGACGGCTGATGATATCCTGAGCAACTGGATTCGGAGGCGGCGCCAGGCACGGTGAAGAGGCGGCTCCCTTCGTTTCCGGCTCGGGAGAGACACGCGCTCGTTTCGCCTCAGGGACACTAGCAGGGTCAGCGGAATGCGTCCTCTTCTCCCCAACCTCGCTCTCTCTTTCTTGGATATTTACCGTCTCATCTTGAGAATCTTGTCGGCCTATAACTTTCCATGGTCCCTCTGGGTTGTCCCGTATTACCATTAACACGCCAGGCGTGCCAGCGTACCGCCTAAGTATCGGAATCTCGCGTACGCAAGCACTGCAGACCAGGCTGTCGTAGTCATCCGCACTGACGAGCGGCGGAGGAAGACCGGATGTCGACGCCTCAGAGACCGCGTCATCTCCCTCGCGTGCCTCGTTTTCAGCAACTTGTGGACTTGGCTCACGTGAAAGAGGTCGCTCTCGTAGGTTCAGACACGACTCGTGGAACCAGTCCTGCATCGCGTGTTGTGAGCCATCGCATTACCTGCACCGGACAGTGCGCACCTCACAGGCAAGACACTGGATCATCGTCTCGCGCTCCTTGTATGCATCGTACGGCCTCCCACAGCGGCAAAATACCCCTTGAAAGTTCTGGCCATAAAGGTTCTCCGTATTCCGCTCCTCGAGCGCCTTGTGCAGTGTACAGGGATGCAGGAGCGCCTGGGTCGGGCAGTCGCAGCGGAAGTGGCGCTTTGGAAACAGCTCGAGCTGCTCGTGTTCACTGTGGCAGGCTATCGAGCAGGCGGAGCAGATCCCGCGGGGTTCCTTGCAGGTTAAGCAGAGATAGACTGCCTGGCGGATAGGCCCGAGTGGGTAAGTGCATTGCGAGAATTGGTGAGGCAGGGCCTCGGAGGCGGCTTCGAGGAGAGCACTCTGAGCGTCGAGAACCGAGGCAATGGTTTGCGACATGATGAAAGTTCTTTTTGCGAGGCTAAGACAGTCAGAGAAAGACAAAATACAGTATTTTCATGCGGGAGACGGTGAATCTGAGCCAGAGTTGAGGTTGCCTCAATGCTTGAGGAAAACGAAGCTCGAAAGATCTGTTCAGCCGTGAGCAAGGAGGCGCGCGACCAATATGATCATTGTCACGGGAGCTATGACTTCAATTTCTCCCTTTCACGATTCATTAGCATTTCTGAGCGAGGCTTGTCCGCCTTGCCATCTCAGAAAACATCGCTGATCGCATGAACAGTGGCATCGACGCTACATAAATTGCATCTTCCGTCGCTTTCAATTTCTCATTTTCATGCTCATTTCTCGTTATCGCCACTGCTCAGAACGGCGATCAAGTCCGTCTAGATCTCCTGATCCGCAGGAACGGTGTGCGATCTAAACTCCGTGTGTACCTTTCACGACATGATAGCACTGGCAGAAGATAGCTAAATCATTGCACTCTGTGACTCGATGCCTTTACCCCTTTCTCGACGACATATAAGCTTTTGCCTTCCTCGTACTTGTTGGACGATCTTGAACAGTTTTCACCGCCATGTCTTCTCAGCCAAACTACAAAAAGGCGGATCCTATACTGCTGACGCTCTTCGCCAACCGGTTCATGAGCGTCGCAGAGGCCATGGGCCGCTCGCTGCAGCAGACTGCCATCAGCACGAACATCAAGGAGCGGTTGGATTTCTCCTGTGCGCTGTTTGCCCCGGATGGCGATCTCGTGGCCAATGCGCCGTTCATCCCTATCCATCTGGGATCCATGAGCTTGTGAGTTTCGCTTCTGAGACCAATGACTAGCCGTCGGACCTTTCAATGCCATGTTTGTTGTATGATCGCTGCAACGGTTCGCGATCATGTAGAAAGTGTTACATAGGCACTATAAGCCTTATTGTGGTGGTTTCAGGATTCCTTGCCCTTCGTTGCTCCATGATCCACAAAACGTGACTGACAACGTCCAGTGCCGTCAAGTATCAGATGAACCTATACGGAAAGAACCTCAAGCCAGGCGACGTGCTAATGACGAACTCGCCCTTTGCCGGAGGCTCGTACGTGCTCATCTCCCTCTGTATCTCCTCATCTCGCTGACGGAATCCACTAGCCACCTACCAGACATCACGATCATCTCGCCTGTCTTCGACATCAAGACCAACCAGATCATTTTCTTCACCGCTTCACGAGGGCACCATGCCGACATCGGCGGTATCTTGCCCGGCTCCATGCCGCCCACTTCGACGAATATCTTCGAGGAGGGTGCCAATATCGTCAGCTTCAAGATCGTCAGCGAGGGCGTGTATGACCACGATGGGCTCGTTGATTACATGGTCAACAAACCCGCACAGTACCCCGGTAGCTCGGGTTGCAGAAACCTGAGGGACGTCGAGAGTGATTTGAAGGCCCAAATTGCCGCGAACCACAAGGGCATCCAGCTCATTCAAGCGAGTCAGTAATTTTTCCTCCAACTCGCAGATGACAGCTTATAGTTGGTAGTTGTCGATGATTACGGCTTGGAGACCGTACAAGAATACATGTTCCACATCCGCTCCAACGCCGAGAAATCTGTGCGCATGCTGCTTAAGGACGTCGCCAAGCGTGCCGGGTCAAACACCCTCAGCGCGGTCGATCACCTCGACGACGGCTCTCCTGTGCGTATCCTCCCCGCGGCCTCAGTTCTCACTTCACAGAACACTCCTCCTGCAGATCCAACTCAAAGTCGTGATTAACGAACAGGATGGCTCTGCAGTGCTCGACTTTGCGGGAACGGGCTGCGAGGTCCGGGGCAACCTCAACGCGCCCATCTCGGTCGTGCACTCCGCGGTGATCTACTGTATGCGCTCGATGCTCAACCAAGACATCCCGCTCAACGCGGGCTGCCTCGTCCCTGTCACGGTCAAGATTCCCCAGGGCTCGCTTCTCTCGCCGAGCCATACGGCGGCGGTGTGTGGCGGGAATGTATTGACGAGCCAGCGGCTGGTCGATGTGGTGTTGAAGGCGTTCCATGCATGTGCTGCTAGTCAGGGTTGCACGAAGTGAGTGCAGATCATATTTGTACCGAGTGCGACGTTGAGCGACTACCGTAGCAACCTGACGTTCGGCACGGGGGGCAAAGACAAGGACGGGAACAACGTCGTCGGCTGGGGCTACTACGAGGTACATCTCCGTTCTTACGCTCATACCCGTTTCTCACCGCTTGCCGATAGACCATCGCAGGTGGCTCCGGTGCCGGACCCGGCTGGCACGGCACCTCGGGCGTGCACACGCACATAACGAACACGCGCATCGGCGACGTCGAGATCCTCGAGCGGCGCTACCCCGTCCTCGTCCATCAATTCGGCCTCCGCGCGGGCTCCGGCGGAAAGGGCAAGTGGAACGGCGGCGACGGTGTCGTGCGCGAGCTCGAGTTCACCGAGGGCCTTCAGGTCTCGATGCTCTCCGAGGTGTGTTCTCCCCCCTCTTCTTCTGCCGACGTTCCTCACCTCTCACATCCTTGTAGCGCCGCACCCGCCAGCCGTACGGCATGGAGGGCGGCGAGCCGGGCGCGATGGGGCGCAACACATGGGTGAAGCAGCCGCGCAGGGAGGACGGCGACCTTCCCGAAGACTACGACGAGGCGCATTCGCGCCCGTTGCAGCCGCGCAAGGTCAATATCGGCGGGAAGGCGACGGTGTGGATGGGCAAGGGCGATCGGCTGCTGATCGAGACGCCGGGCGCGGGTGCATGGGGTGCGCCGGATCCAAGCTACGAGCACGGGGACCCGGATCACAGCCATGTGAAGGCGTGGGCGCCGAGGGGTAGTCTGGCAGAGAGGGAGGCAGCGCAGGCGGCGTTCTGAGTGGGGTGGAGTAAACAAGAATTTGCAGAGTATATGAATTCGGAAGTGAGACACATGTATTCGAAGTAAGTTGGAATGTTTTAAACTGATACAGAAGTAGCCTTGCATAAATTGAATTGACTGCTAATCGAATCAATCAGGAATTCTGACATGTTTTGGGAGCTTTGGGAGCGCAATGATGTTCCTTTGCCTGTTCACCGAGCCTTCGTAGTCTATTAAACATTGAAGCGCTCATTATTGGTGCGCGCTTTGCGTGGGATGAATCAGCACAATTGCCAGGTGTCGTAACGACCGGACGACGTCGTTACAACGCATCACTAGTACTACTTATTACAGCTTCCATGCAAAGGTCGCCTATTTCACTCCGCCGAAGACTGAAAACTGCCCATCATCATCCGGTTTTCAAGTGATAGCAGGTGATGATCAGTGCTGAGACTGGAATGGTCGGAAATTTCTACATGAAGAGTCCACATGGTGCAGCAGTGAGTTGTTCCCTTAACTCATCGTTGCTACAGTAGACTCTGATTTCATTGCAGTTGACTGCAGCGGCACCGCGTGTGGCCAATTTGCTCGGATCCAGGCTTGCATCGTCCGCCTTTGCATTCTATCTTCAGTTGTCTCGATTCGCATGGATTAAATTGAGTCACAACCATTCATCATCTACCGCTGCCATTCTCTGGTGCATGTCAGCGGGCATCATGAACACGCCAACCGGCATGTACAGGCTTGTGTCGCAAGGCACGTCCGTTCTCGAATCTCGATGTCGTCGCTCACAGCATCGTTCTGCATTGGTGACCATGTGCCGTCCTCCACTGCCCATGGCCGACCGTACGCGTCACCTTAGATGCCGAGCGAGGAAAAGCAATTGGAATTAGGTCGAATTTGACTAAGCGGAACGTCCGCAGCACTACGTGGTGTCCACTTATGGTATGTCATACCGAATATAGTAGAATCCGGCTGAATCTCGCAGCCACTGCGCAGCATTTCGGTGTGACTCCAGAAGGGCTGTCTTTCAGCTATATAAACCGGGCAATTTCAGTCGACCCCCCATCGAATCATGTCTTCCAACAACAACCTTCAGGTAAAGCTTACTCGCCCTCCCAGCGGTCCCATCCGCAGGATTGTCTTCACCGAACTGCCCTCCTGGGCTGAGCTCTCCGCCCGCATTGAGTCCTTGTACGACATTCCCCGCGCTGATATCGCTGTCTCGTATGTCGACAACGAGGACGATGAGATTACACTCAACTCTGAGGAGGAGCTGCAGGACCTCTACCGCACCCTTCCCGCTCCCGATGAGAATAAGGAGCGGTTGATTCGCTTCAACGTCCATGAGCTGCGCAGGGGCGATAAGGAGTCCGAGGATGGCGACGTCGACCCCACTGTCGCTCTCGCGAACGACGTTGCTACACTCATCGCGTCTATCACCGCCGTCGTCATTTCGCACCCTGAGATCGTAGACGGCATGCACAATGTCATGCGCAATGCCGTAAACGGTGCGCAAGGCCCCTCACCCTTCGCCTTCGGTCGCCACCACGGTCATCACGGCCGTGGCTTTGGTATGTTTTCGCGCGGAGGTGGTCACCACGGCGGGCGCGGTGGCTTCATGAACGGGGGCAGAGGACGTGCGTGGGCTCATCGCAGCCCTCCGGGCCACCGACACCACTCGGCATCGCCTGGCCCTCATGCTCAAGGTTCCCCTGCCGGCTCGCCGCCGCACTCACCAGCACCTCGGGAGCGTTCTCTTCCTCCCCCTGGCGAACACCGTCATGGCGGCCGCGGCGGCCACCACCACTTTCATCACGATGCACGCGGCCCATCTCCCTCAGGCATCGACCATGACCACCGCGGCCGCGGTCGGTTCCGTGCTTCCTCGTGGGACCATTTGAGCGACGAATTTCCCTTTTCCCACCACCATCGAGGACATCGTCACTTCGGCGTCGATAAGGGAGGATTTGGAGGGCATCCGCACGGCCCGCCGCGGTATCCTGGGATGTGGGACCCTGAGGCACGCCTGCACGGCTTACCGCCGCACGCCTTCGGTCACGGTCACCGTTCGCGCGGGGGATGGGGCTTGTGGGGTGACGTTTTCGGTGATCTTGAGAAAGGATACGATTCTGAGTTCTGATCGTCATAACCTTCACAAATATGAGATAACATCCCTGGATGTTAGTGTAAGAGATGGGTTTGAGATGTTATAGCTAGGTAGAGAAAAACGTATCGCACATCGGTGTATAGGAAAATTAGGTCTATACTCGTTCATATACATTGGCCTGTGCCTTCAAAAATTATAAATTGCGCATGCCGCATATCTAGAGTGAATAATGCTTCAGACAATGATCCGAGACGCGTCGGAGAACGTTGAGGCGTCTTTCGATTCCATCCGCTACGCTTGTCTTCGTGTGTACTCATGGCGTGACTTTGGTGATCCAAGAAGGATAAAACATCGTATCAACTACATATGTACGAAGACTGGCAAATGATGATACGTTTATAATACGATACAGAGAGAGACAGATAGGCTACAGTGGCAGAATCATCGCAAGCGACCAGAAATCTCGATTATAGTCAACATATCAAAAGAATCTATTCAAGAGAAGCACCAGCATTCCTTTCTTCCCTCTGAATTCCGAGCCTGCTCGACATCCGTTCCATGATTACTGCAGTGGTCAATTCCAATATGCACGCCTTGCTCACACTCGACCCGATCATCCTCTCTTGCACGCGTTGATACTCGCGCTGCCGGCTCGGGCACTGCCAGAGTATTTGGATGGAAGATCACGGTCGACAGGTGGGAATATGTGGACGGCATTTCTTCATCGATGTAAGATGCGTCGTCTGAGGCCAGTGGGTCTTCCGTGGAGAAATGAACCTCGCGTATCTTGAGCATGAACCGGGAAATGATGATAATCATGCTTCTACTCGTTTGACGTCAGTACGTAGAGGTGTGTGCGGAAAAATGGTTACCCACGACGGGATAAATTGTTCTAGAAAGTCGATGTCCTAGCCACAAAAACGGCATTCAGTGTCTTGGTAACGTTTGCGAATTTTGCGTGAGACATACGTAGATGTAGAATATCACAGTATGAGATACATTCAGCGCAAGGAGAAACCTAGCATGGCTGGTCATGGACCGCATATATTGACTCTGATCTGATTATGCTCACAAGAAATACAGAGACCCTAAATAGACTGGTTAGTTGTGCTCCGTATACATACAATCGTGCACCTACCGTCCCGAAGAAGGAGTTTTGATAAGGAGGTTTTGACATTTGAATCATTTCTCGGCAGGAGTACATGGTATGTGCAATACCAAGTTGCAGATAGAACCATGAGATCGGACAGTATGCTGGACACCCGAGTGGCAATGAGCACTGTCAGCATTCGGATAGTTTGTAAGCGTCCGACAGACTGAAAGCATCGTGGCTACCTCTTTGTGGCAACGAGTCAGCAACGTCCATCTGAATATTTGTGAGATAACTACCGTTTGATATTTGCGGAAGACGTAGATAAATGTGGTGTTGTCAGCCAGAGCGACACTATCTGATCCGGGTTACACGATTGCTTGGTTGCAAACCACTTCGAAAATCTAGTGAGCGATGGAAAGCGTGATGGATTATACCTGGACATCTGTGCTTACAACGTTCGCAAGGAACGGGACTAGACTAGTTCCTAATGCTAGTGCTGTCCAGCTCCAGGCACGTTCGCTCACAGCGTAAACGCGGAGAGCTGAAAATGCTGGAAACATCCCAAGTTAGAAAGCTATCATGCAGTGCACGTATCTAAGGCTCACCTGCCCATATGATGTACGGCACTGAGCCCAGTAAAATCGCCATGATGTTGATCACATTACAAACTTCAACCATGTCTGAGTCAACAGAACGCTGATGCTTGACAAAAGTAACAGCGAAGAATTACTAAAACAGGACACATCTGGAGGTGAGTATTGCTGGATGACCTACAACGATGTACCCGAAGAATATCCAGGTTGACCCGGTTGCAATGGCACCGCACCATAGTGCGAAGCGGTTCGAAAAGAACAGGATCGCCGACTTTGAAGGTGGACCATTCCAAAAGTGTTGAACTTCTTGTCCGAACGTGAGACCGTAATCGTATAGCAGTACAGCTGTTAATCAGCGCATTCATGAGTTGCAAGTTCTGTGACTCTTAGAAAATCGTCAAAACACTCACTCGTGATCGCTGCTTGGCAGAAAGCTGTCGCGAAGCTGTCAGCCCAGATGTGAGCCTGAGACAATCATCGACATGCCAGAGATGATGATGTCTTACGCTTGGTCTACAGCAGAGTCTGTCATCGAGCCAACGTCGGGGCATTCAAAAAGTTAATAGACGAGCCTTCGAGCCTTCGACGTCCTTCATATGCATTCTTATAGTCTCCATTTGACGCAGAGAGAGAATACCGGAACATTCTTGAGCGGTCTCGCGGGCGGTGAGGTGCTGGCGGAACTCGCCAAACTCTGCTGACGTGATATTGACCGGGTTTCCTGTGGCACAGTCCGTTCTGATGTAGATCATGGATGGCGCTGATGCACCGGTTGCCTCTGTTGTTCTAACGCTATTCGGTTGCGGCCGTGGTTGCATGTGGCGATCAGACGTGAGCAGTGGGCATCGAATAATGTCAATGATACTCACGAACCTGCCTAGGAATCCAGTCGGTGAAGGAGGCTATACGAGGACGACTTTGGCGATAGACCTAACGATGTCGCGAACAACTTTCTGGCAGCTCGTGTGAGACAGTTGGTGAGATCGTTACGATGAGTGAAAATGATCATCACCGGAAGAGATCATAGTGATCGTGATGGAACCACATGTTCATCTCAAAAAGCCGAAGTCCCGACTACATTTGCATTGTTGCACCGCATGACTTCGTGGAGAACGCACAGCAAATGTCCTATCTTCTCCTTTTGCATGACAAAAGCCTCCCGACAGAAGACATGCGCGTGGTTCTACGCCAATTAGCCTCTTCTTTGCATGTGGTGTGGATTGATTGAACTGACAGAATGCACAAACGTTCCCTCGCCTCATCACTTCATGGACAATGGACGGCCTGAAACACCCCACTTGATAGAGTTCACTTCAGCATGCGTTCAATAGTACAAGGTGCAGCATGATGTCTCAAACCGCTGACTTGTTGGCATCGACAACCGGTAAGCTGCAAAAAAATGGATGTTGAAAATGTCGGCTTTTATATCAAGAACTACTCTCTATAGCTTTGTGATGCGGGCAAGCCAGAAAGCCGGACGGGCATCGAGGTCTCGACATGCGAGTAGAGCACGTGACCCTCACCAAACACTACGGTGACCTACCGGCGTGCACCCTGCCCTTCCTACCCTATTCTACGCTCCACATCTTGTGCATATTTCAGTGTCGTAGATTGCACCACGATCTCTTCCTGTATATAATGACGGGTTGAGAGTATGATTTCGTAAAAATGAAATAGAGCACGTGATCGCGTCATAAACAACGGATAGGCGCTGCGCGGTGATTCCTCTTCCGACTCACTATGTACGGCAGCGGGCCTCCTGAGAACTCTGACCGTCTCTAAACTAGGTATGCACCAGAAATACAAAGTGCTCTCTGAAGCATGCAGCTCATTGCCTGAGATGCGAGACGCGGCGATACGCATAACATGCCTGCTGGACCAAAGTGACAACTATTTGCGTTTGATTCTGAAGTATTTGCTCCCATTTCACGTTGGTAGAAAGCTGCTGTCGAGCTAGCGACACCGCGACTTTCCTCTCCCGCTCTCTTATGAGATGGCAGCCTAACTTTCATCCCTATTGGGACCACGAAGATTATCGACTCGAGCTCATTGTGCGGCTGTACAGAGCTCCGCGGTGACTTCAGGTACGTCTAGTTTTTGGAGATAGGCACTTACGTTGGTTGAGTTACTGACAATGTAACGTGGGATTAATGCCTTGCATTCGAGTTATGCCGAGTTGATGCCTGCGATCCTCCACATATCTCATTTCAATCGCGGAGCCACATATATGCATGACAATCTCCGCATGATATTTGAGGTCCATAGAATCTGCGGCGCCATGACCGGGCTTTTGCGATTCTGCTGACGCAGAGCGGGTCTCATCCCGATCAATTTTCAGCATGATCTGTTCTGCACTCGAGGCCGACTTAACGATTGTAAACTAGTTTCGAGCTGCGCGAAACTAATAATAGCATATAGCGAGAAGGATACGTCCAACGCGATTGGCAGCGTGGTGAAACGGATGAGAGGTCGCGGCTAGTTTGTCGACTTCAAGCGACAAAGGGCTAAGGTGCCATCGGGGTGCTCATGAGGCCGATAGATTTGGGATTAGGCAGAATAACTGGCGTCATACAAGAGGTATCTACTGGTAACATTGTTCGATTGAAACATCCTTCTTCATCGCTCTTTCACTCAGCCAATTGTCCGGTACGCATGATCGCCACCTCGTTGACGTTCAGCATCCTGCGAGCCTTCTGGCGCAATAGTCGATGCCTCAGCGTACTTGTCGCTGTCCGTGGGGTGTGAAGAGTCGGCCACGCCCGGCGGCATGGATGCGTGCTGGTTGTCGTTGCTTTGCATAACCATGTCGTCCGTGGCACCAGCCTTCTTCTGGTCCTCGTCGACGGTCTCGAATGGATTCTATCCGGTGTCAGCAAAGGAAATTGTGATGCAAATATATCCTGTGAGTAACTCACGTTGCGATTCTCCTCTTCCTCATGCTTTTTCTTCAATTCACCCGTACGCATCATGCGCCCACGCTCGGCCACGTCGGGCTTATGCAGGATCTTTCCCTTGACCTCCTCCTTGAAGCCTACGATCTTATCTTCGGTGGTCTATCGAAGATAAGCGTCAATTTCTTGAGCGTCCTGTGGAGAAATCGATGAACGTACCACGCCTCTGCCATATTCAGGCCCGAGACCGACAGCACCCGCATGTCTCTGCTCAGGGTAGTCATTACCTGCCACCCCTGTGACCGACGACTGCGCGTCGTTGCTCGCGGTTGGTTCTAGAGATCCGGTGGTGGGTGCCATAGCGTTCAGTTTGTTGTAGAGAGCGATGGAGTATGTCGTGGAGTATTGCTTGGGGAGAGTGATGTGTGGTAAAAAGGACGCGGTACACGCTACTTATATACGTCGAGTTAGGCGAACGTGGATACATGACGCAGGAGACTCTGACAGCGCGAATGATGTCATACAACGCTGGTGGAGGAGGCCATATACTTATATGGCTTCTCGCGCGCTAACTCTGAGGTCTGTACGCGTCTGTGGCTGAACGCGTTTGTGGCTGAGGATATCCCATATATATCGGTACCACCGCGTCGCCGACAAAGTTGACCATAAGCCATCCAAAACAATTACACAGATCGTGTCTATCATTATCGGTGTTTACAAGCGTATTTTTGCAGCGAAGCCGTGCCGGTCGCCAATGTACGCAGCACGGCACGCTCATCACGCGAAGCGGTGGTGCGCGTTCGTTCACTGGAAGACGAAGTTGAGAGTTGAGCCATTCTCTTCGTGATATCCAACCGGCTTCTTGAGCGAGACTCTCAAATTGATTCTTTAACTACACTAGTACTATGCACGAAGCGCCCAAAAACTATCGTAACGTCCAGTAAGTATAAAGGGGACGACTACTCATTAAGCTAGTGAACGGGGTATGAACACGAACGAATGGTGAGCTGAAAGAATGACAACAGCAGGGATACTTCATTGGCGCCACGAACAAAGTCTTTTGGATATTGTCTCTGAGCAGAATCCATCTTCCTCCCAATCAAAGGACCGATACGCCAGCTGCAGCAAGCGCGTCAGCCTCCACGAGATTTGCGACGTCGGCGGCGACGGCAGCAATTGCGTCAGCATCAAGGACATCACGGCGGAGGACCGAGACACCGGCTGCTCCAATCGCGTCAGCCTCCACGAGATTTGCGACGTCGGCGGCGGCGGCGGCAATTGCTCCAGCATCAAGGACATCACGGCGGAGGACCGAGACACCGGCTGCGCCAATCGCATCGGCCTCCACGAGATTTGCGACGTCCGCAGCAGCAGCAGCAACTGCACCAGCATCAAGAAGATTGCGCTTGCGGGAAGACGATGCAACGCAAGAGTCGCCGGACGAGGAAACGGTGTATCCGGTGTCGCAGGCGGAGACAACGCACTTGCTCTGCGCGCATAAGACGGAGGAGACGTGAGGAATGGCTGAGCAATCCCTGCCGAGGGGTGCATTGGCGGGTGTCGAGAAGGGAGAAGAAACCACACAGCCACCGCCTAAAGCACATCGAGTAGATCAGCAGACTGTCCATTGGCGACGATCGCGAGCACCTACACGACTCCAATTCACTGGTAGTGTCCAAACACTCGTAGCCTTTCCCACGGCTGCCGCCCGGAACACCGCAAGCTGTCAAACCGCTCGCGCATGTTGGCGCGCGCTTCCTACGGGACGCGCTCTGCGAGCCGCAACCATTCGGGAAGGAGCCGCAGATGCCGTTACAAACCGTGCTGGGAAGATCGCACACACACTCCGTCGGATGATCGCTACCGGGCGGCGTGTACGGTGTGAACCCGTCTTCGCATTTGAACCCGCAGACCCATCCCACCTCACAGACCGGCTCCGCGTGCGGCGGGTACTGGCATTGGGCATGGGAGTCCGCGCCTTCAATCTGCGGCACATGCCAAATAGAGAAGATCAGTGAGCTGGCTTGATGAGCTGTAGCGGATATTACGTACGAGTGCCTGAATAGAAGCCTCAACGACGGCCAGACCGAGGACGTCAACTGCCGCCTGCGCTACCACGTCGACTTCGATGAAATCAGGGATAAGCGACACGCAAAGACAGATGTCGAGGTGTCCGTATACGATGCCGAGAATTTCGAGGTCAACGTCGAGGCTCGCACACACGTCGAGGAGGTCGCGCTGGATGTGCATCTGGCGCGACTGGATGATGTCGCGCCGAGAGGCAGCGGCACCGCGCGTGAGCGATGAGCGCGTCGCGGCGGCCAGTGAGGAGCCCGCCGCTAAAAGTGGTATAAACGTCGTAGAAAACTTCATCCTAGATTCTGATTGCGAGAATGAGCTGTTTGGAAGTGTACGTTGTCCACGGGGGCGCCGGTCGGTGCAAAAGAATGTGGGTAGTGTGACTACGAGGATCTAAGACTCGAACGAGATTGGGGACGGGGGGGAGGGAGAGATGGTCAGAGGCAAATTAAGGAGGACGGGCTGTGACGCGAGGGGAAAACCTCAAGGAAGAGGTTGAGTCTCAACAAAAGAACATCCCAGTTTAAAAGCACTGTTCCGCCGTAAGACACATTTGACATTGGACCCTAGTAGCGTCTAGCGGAGAAGGACTACGCACCTTTGAAATTACATGTCGGAGGAAAGAGACCGCCAGCGTTGCTGGGAAGCGGTCCAGGCGTGTAGTAATTCCGCGCCGAGGGCAGGGATATCGAGGCCTACAGGGTTGCAAGAGCCTATGACACTTGGCAGACGACGACGGGATCAGCCCGCACGGTCATACTTGCTAGTCTCGGCGCGGCCCGGGTTTAAAGAGGAAAATTTGACGATGTTGGGATTTGTGAGGAGTTAGAACAGAAGCAGGCACAAGTTCATGAGTTGCGACCGCAGCGGGCGCGCTAGTTGAGCGTAACCTCAACGTGGGAGACGAACTGCTTACCGACAGCTCATTGCATCCAACCATCCCTCAGCGTGCCTGGTTAATCGTTCAAATAGGCAACACAACGAAAATAAAGATCGCGACGTAGTCGGAGACACCGAGCAGCGATTTGAGCGATGTCTGCGGGACATTTCCAAATAGTCAATAGGCGCTGATGCTGATCTTGAAATGGAAATAATTGAAACAAAATTGATTTACGCCAGCGGAGATAGACCAGCATCTGTTAGCCCGGTCCTGTCGTTCCTGGCCTCGTACTAGGAAACGGTGATGCCGTCTGCGTGACCCTAACGGCATCCAGCCCATCCAGACCCTTCGAGACAGATTCCGTCGTCTCGGGGAGCAGTTACTGCGGGCGGTATGGCGTGACTTTGAGGCTGATGAAAATAGTGCGGGGCTTAGAGCATAGAGACTACTGGGACCGTCCAATCAATTACCTAGGATATGTCGAGAGAGACGTCTCGTGAGCGCGATGCGGTAACCAGCACAGGGTGGCCTGTAGATTTGTTGACTGACCTCGCACTGCTAAGCCTACGACGACTGTGACACCGGTATTACCAGGAGTAGGATAGCCGAACATTATAAAAGCCCAGAACGCAACGCCGGGAAGATTGTGCTTCCCCGCTTCTTATAGCCGAGAACTGCGCAAGTTTCATGATGCTGAAACGAAAATGAAAGGTACAAAGTACATAACACAACTAGTCCATCCTGCCCTTGAGCGTACGCTTTATCACCTTGTCTTTCGTTCTGGCATCTCATGATCAACCACTGCACACAAGGAACGTTCATGCCACTCACACCACGTATACCACTGCCCCCCAACCGGAGTATGCATCACGGTCCACGGCGTTAAGCAGCGTCTGCGAGATGGTCTCGAACAGGTCCTCCGGCTCCAGATCGGGTTCCCACAGTCCCTCAGCAACACCGAACAATTTGGTGCTTGCCGTACCCGCGACAACGAAGTCCTTCGCAAAGTTGATGCACCCGATGAGGTCTGTCGCTGCGATGAACGGTTTGTACGCGCCCGATGGCGTCTTCTGCAGGCCTGCCATCACAGGCTCAATGAAGTACGGTCCAAAGCGCTTCTCGTACAACGTCGAGGAGACGAGATGTATGAATGTTTCTGGCTCGATCTCGCGCTCCTCCTTGATCGTGTACATGTTCAGGCGGAATCGAAATTGCTCGCGTCTGCACTTGCCCCGTATATATATCACTCACGATAGAAGCGATGGACTCACAGTGTTGTAACGTCCGTGGCAAGCCCTGGCAAGCCGATGTACACTCGATCTGTCATGGGAAATATCTATCGCGCTTCAAAGCTTAGATCCATAGCCAGCATACTACAGTTACGACTCACCTTCTCAAATTTCGACGAGATACCCATCGCTTGGTTTCCCAATCGCAAGTCCGAGGCAATAGCCACACATTCCTTGCCCGCCATGGCTATGACGGAGCCACCGTTATATTCCATGATCGACTACCGGACAATACATATCAGCGTCGTTACATTGAGCATCATGATTTGCATATACCATTATGGGCAGACGAGCGAGAGGATTGAGAGTAGGGTGGATGGTGTTTTCAGTGCTAGGAGTTGTGGATTCGAAGTCGCTTGGACAAGGGGACGTACGCGTACAGTGTATACGACGCGCAAGTCCTAGACGCCCACAACGCGTTCTGCACGTGATTCGATAAGATAAGATTAGATGTCATCATTACTTCGGGCCACTCGAGCTCATTGTCGCTATCTTCCTGCTCCGTGCCCACTCACTACTGCTTTACATCCTCTACACACTAGATATTTGCGGCTGGTCATCCCGCTATTGTTTCAAAGCTATCAACTGAATCCGGGAAATACACGACGTCCGGATATCATACAATTGTTGGTCTAATACGTAACAAAGAGCATGCTCCTAAAGGCGGATCCGCTCAGCTATCTAAGACATCCTCCTGCATCTTACTTCTTCTGCTCTTTGAGCTGAGCCGATCTGGCATGCAGCTCCTCACGGCTCTAGATCGCACACATTGAACATGAGATCACGGCTGGCGACTAAATCAAAAACGACGCACCAAAGGCTCCTCGACACCTTTCATCAGCTCAGAACTTGGCACGTACGGATCACGAGCGTGGAATGCCTGCATCTCGGGGTTGCTGTTCAAGCCTGCGCCGAGCTGGGGAGGTTCGAGATCCTTCGGGTCGTTAGATTTCTACGATGTTAACGATGTCAGATCTCGTCGTTAAGCGAGAAATATCATGACGGTGGATAGACGTACAGCAGGATGGGGCAGGATGTTGAAAGTCGGCTCGTTCTTCTGCGGCTGGGACATGATGATAATTGTCGTGAACGGGTTGTGGTGAGTGGGTTATCGCGATAGTTTGTGTTGCGGATGAGAATGATGGAGGATGCCTCAATGAAGTGCGTGGAAGTTTTTATGCAAGACGCTGTGGCTCGGACTGTGGCGCAGCAGATGGAGTCAGACGAAATGATATGACACCGCAGACATGAAGCAATTTGCGCATGTGGCAAATGCTTAGCAAATGTCGACAGGTTTTTTGCCTTTGTGATCTCAATTTGCTATGGTTCCTTCCCACGTTCCATATTAAGTATTTGCATATAATATCTTAGAGGCAGAAATTTAAAATCATATATTTTAAGAAATGACACCATTTTCAAACTCACCAAATACATTTAGAATTTGAGCGCTGTTGAATGTAATTGTACATTTTTGAACTCCAAACCATCACATGTATAAAATATCCAGTAGCAGATGAAGGTGTAATTACGGTGAATGACTTTCATTCTAGTAATCTTGGCTAGAATGACTTCAGTAGGGAAGTAGAATGTAGGCATAATTACACCTTCATCTGCTACTGGATATTTTATACATGTCATAGTTTGAAATTCAAAAATGTATGATTACATTCAACAGCACTCAAATTCTAAATGTATTTGGTGAGTTTGAAAATGGTGTCATTTCTTAAATATATGATATTAAATTTCTGCCTCCAACATATTATATGCAAATACTTAATACGGAATGCGGGGAGGTACCGTAGCAAATTGAGATCACAAAGGCAAAAAACCTGTCGACATTTGCTAAGCATTTGCCACATGCGCAAATCGCTTCATGTCTGCGGTGTGACGTCCCGAGCGCAGTCATAATCACGTGCTCAATGTTCTTGGAGAGTTTCCCAATTTGGCGATCTCTCGACTTCCCTGCCAGTGATTCCAATTTCAACTTTATAGGCTCAAATCTGCATCGTTTCAGAGTGGCCAACGGTAAAGTCCCTGTTCTGGTTGTTCAGTGCAATTATAATCCAGTCATCAATGTTCGAAGCCATCCGAGTTCTCTCCACCCAAATTGATGAGAACGAAAGCCATCACACAGCCAGCGCTCCCTGCCCTGATTAGATTCCACCAAAGACCGTGAGAACGATGAACAGGATGTACAACGGCGCTTAACTCGGATGGGACATTCCAATAGAGGCTATAACGCGCGAACGTCGCCTTTTCCCGCTGCTTCTTTTCCTCCCGCGTATTCTGTTTTCCTAACGAGTGTCCCTCTGACAATTGCATGTCGATCAGTCGAGCCATTCATTTGTGTTTCAGGCAACATGATCCAGAAAAATAGCGGATCCACGGACGTTCAACGACCGTGACGCCAGGAGAGTTATGACACTGCGAATCGCAACCCTACTGTGCCTCGTCCACTTTCAGGTGAAAGCTAGCTGATGTTTCGCACCAGCAAGGATTATATCTCAATCGATGTTACAGCGAGATGCCGACCACGTCATTCAAACTGAGCTTCCCGCCATTTTCCCCATCCCCATCCGTTTGATAGGTCGTCACTGTACGATTGCTCGCGCTCAAGTGTGATTGCATCACGACTTGCTCCCGCGAGTCTCGTCGACTAACCGTAGCCTCTGCACGAAATACGCCTTTGCTCTCCAACGCTTCTTCAGAGGTACGGGTTCACAAATATGGACCATGATGAGCTCTATGTCTATGTTGTTCTACCACACTACAATGACAGTACGATAGCAAAGGAGTGACAAGATAAGGAGTGGCAACACATGACGTGTAAAACATCTAACACGACAGAATTTCGAAGATGGGGTAACGCTTAATGACTGGGATAGGGGAGAATAATATAGAGTCCACGGTCCATGAAACCCCTCCAAGGGCCTTATGATAGTGTTACATTGACTTCTGTCACGATGTTAACATCCTCGTCGCCACGCTTCTTTTTAGACATGCGGCGCGCTGTGAGCACATTGCTATCAGCATCGGCGTTCGCAGTGAGCACTTCCGAAACAGCCGCGTTGACGACAATTCCCGACTGAGCCACGCCCGGTGCCACCGCGGTCGCGCTGACATCTGCCTGCACAACTCCTGCGGCGGAAGCATCCACGACTATCGATGTGGCCTTATCTGTGAGAGAACCGACGGATATACTGGCATTTGCAAGTGTGGGGATGTCGGCGTCGACCTTCACGCAAGCATCACCACTGAGGCTGATTGTCCAGCCGTCCTTGCACTTCGAAACATTGCAGCGGGCATCGACGCAAGAGACTCCTTCAGCTCCAACAATTGCGGAACAGTCAACCCCGATGGCCGAGGCACCTGTGGCGATGAAGGGGTTTTCGAAAACGCAACCACCACCTGGACGGGGGACACACAATTGGTGAAACGCGGAAGTCCTTGAAAAGACAAGAGTACTTACAGCTCTCGACGTTAATTCCAACGTTGATGCACTCATATGCCAGGTTGGAACCCGCATGCACGCCGCATACCTACGGAAGGCGCACATCTATGTCATTGTTCAGACGATGGGCACAGGGTGACGTACCGTCTCATCCTCTTTACAGGTTTTCTGAGCCTCTTCAAGAGTGGTGACGCCGATGGATGTCTCAATACGTCTCTCTAAATTGGTTCCCAGTCTTCTCGCTTTAGGTGTGGACGATCCACAGCCCTGTTTGACGCGTCGATAAAGGTCAAAGAGGGCAAGACTTCGTGAGTATGTCGTATGCAAACAAACATACTCATGACGTACGTGGGTGAACGAGCCGCATACACCATTACACGATGTGTACGGCCACTGGCATACACACTCGTCACCCTCCTTCACGTAAGGAGACTCGCACTCCCATCCACATGGGTCACTGCTCGAGCACAGAGGTTTCGAATGCTGGGGGTATGTGCAGTGCTTCGAGTCGGGGGCACCGTCGATCTAGAAAGTTGTTCGCTCATTAGATATACCGTGCGCTTTAAAGATAAGTGCAGACTCACAGCAGCTGTGAGCAACGCCGTGAGGTTATTTATACCCAGGAGCGGAACGAGGGTCTCGAGCTGCACGTCCGTCGTCAGAGCCAACGGCAGCATAGACAAGCACAAGCAGACGTCCAAGCCCACTAAAGCGCTCAGAGGGACAGTCAAAAGATTGAGGTCTGAAAGCACATTTGCATCGATGTTCGCGCATACATCGACAACAGCTCGTGGTTCGTGATGCTGTCGAAGGGAAACCGGCCCAACGGAGGGCTGCGCGCTGAGATCGCGGGCATGCGACGCATGTCGCGCAAATCGCACAGGTTTGCTTGGGTGCGCCGACGACATCTGAAGAAATGACAGTGTATATGTCGCCGCAGCGGCGATTTGGAGAGCACTAAGCCGCATTTTAAATGAGAGAAAGGAGAGGGAGTTCGAAACAAATGAGGGCGGTGGGAGATGGCTGGGAGGAAGGGATGGTCATAACGCAAAGGATTGCATCTACTTATATCTTGCTCTCTGAACAATTTTGAGGCTCAGCTCGAACGTGAAGATTCGCCACACCAAGGGAAGTGGACGGTCAATGACATTTCTTCTCAGTATGGTTCCATATCGGGCATGACATTTCCCTAATGGAGTAACTCGCTTTGACGTGGTTTAAGCTGAGCTGTCGGGGTCAGACAGGCGAAATTGAACCAGTTCGCCTTCAAGATCGGAACCGCTAATTGCTGTCTTGCCGTACTCACTAAAATTTCGTAGCCGATGTGATAAAGCTGACCTTGCGGTGTTTGGTTTCTGCGCCAGGAAAATAGTTGACACTCATGCTATGTGGCCATCATTCAGTAGTAAGGAAGGCATTGGACAGACACAAACGCAAGCAACCAGTTGCTAGCAGAAACCCATCAGGCTCGACCGTATGGTGTGCGAAAAGTGGCGAGCACAGTGCAAAAGGCGTCCGACTATTCGGCCCCGGAGTCCCAGGCACGTCGTCGCCACATATTGCACGACTGCTGTCGCCGATTGACGTGAAATTCGGGCTCAAAGTGTCCGCGTACTTGTTTCATGGCACGCCACAAAGAGTAAACGGTACAGTTTTGGGGAATCCAGGGGTGCGACACCTACCGGCAGACAGCACTCGCGGGAATTTAATTGCGCTTGATCTGAACCTGGGACAGCCCCATTCATAGCGTCTGTTGATCGTCCCTTGTGCATCAATCCGATGCAACATCTTCTTCTTTTGTTTGCTCAATGTCAAGTTAAACGTTCAATATGCTTTATCCACAATTGTGCATAGTGTGAGCATACACAATGCAGGTCTTCCGCACACTATTGTCCACAGTTGTCTCGTTAGCCAGCAACGCGCGCTGAAGTGTACAAATTCGTGTCGTCAAGAAATGAAGCAAAGGCCAAGCGCAGTCTCCAAGTGGAACTCTGTAGCGATTGTGCGTGAACCAGACTTTCAGTGAACGGTCAAATCGGCTGCGACAGATCTTCAACCGATATGGAACCCGATGTCGGAAGTGCATGATGCGGCGGACGGTATGTACTCGAATGCAAGCATCCGAACAGAGCGCTTTCTGAAGACGTCCTCACAGAATATGTGGCGTTGATGAGGGCGGCGAATACAGTAACGGTTCGGCAGTCTTTGGCCAGATTCTCAAGACCGGATTTCTAGGAGGTTTTGAGCTTGCGAGAATATGTGGATCGTATCATCGCGGATCCGCGCGATCCCGGAACCTGGGAGCCTTCCACAATATATGCCATCCATAACCCAGCCGGTATTCGAGACCAGGGAGCGGAGATATCTGTAGCAGCCTTTAGAGTTCGTGCATACATTTGTAAAGTGACAGGACCTTCGCGATCAGCATGTTCTGCTGAGTGCTCCTCATGCAGTGTCCGAGACCTCACCAAACCTCAATGAATGCCTAAGACGCACCAAATGTTCTGAATCAATACCAAGGTCTAAGTAGCTCTGCTGTATTCCGGCGAGTCGACAAAAGTTTGAGTTTGAAGAGAGAGTAGTTGAACAACCACGATCGCAAGGATCGGTCGTCGAACAACTGCTCAGCGCGCCTAGCATCGCTCAACGCGATCACGTGCACCATGATGGCTTCTTCAAGCCGCAACCTTCAGCTTTCCAGCCTTTTCAAGTCAAATATTGCAGGGTGCAGGGTGCTGTGAATAAACCATGTTCGCGCTGTTTTGAATTTGGTCTGCTCTGCCTTAGTAGACAACTATCATATGTAGTGATGGCGGGCTGCCATTGCAAATGTGACACTGAGTGCAGGTGTAGAATCTCAGTCACTCAACTCCACTTTTGGATGTGCCGCCAATCGCTCCTCGCAGTACGCATGAACGATGTCAGACATCAACATGTCAAATTTCTAGCAAGGATTCATCGGTGCCTGTGGTCTATCTGCACATCTTTCCATTACTACGGATCCATATTCAGCCTGTAGCAGTATCATGGCCGAATCATCAAGTTAATCGTTGTCGCAATTCACGTCTCCTCGTGATGATCTACAGCACAAATACTCGAATTTCAGGCTGGCGTGGAGGCCGAAGAACGGGAGCCGTAGCACCACTATCTCCCGCACTAAACGGTTTCCCCCCTTGGCGTTCTTTAGCACCGATGACTTCCTATCTAATTTGTTTCGAACGTTCGTTCTTCCATTTTATCGAACTCATTTTCAGGCACAGATAGATCGTATCAAGCATCGAGCATAAGTACGAACGGCGTCGCTAGTGCGTGAAACAATATGCTTGGTAGTCTTGTGTCGGATTGCGCGGTGCGGCGATTGGCACGGCACCTAGTACGTTATCTCTCCTTTCTGTAGACTCTTCACCATCAAAGATTGGGCTTATTGAATGTAGTAGGTCTGGCAAGAAATATCATATTCGCAATTTTGCACTCAATCATCGCATTGTCGGCTGGACAGAGATATTGGACAGGCTATAGGCAAGCACTGGTAACAACTCGCGGCGTTGTCAAATAGATCATATTCTGGCATAATGACCCCGACTTATCGTGATTGAGGCCTGCGATCACTTAGCGGACATTAACAACTAACCGTGATGCACCCGTTGACGGAATATCACATCACCTTTAACCGCCGTGTTTCAACCTTTGGAGCATGTTAGTGTGTGTGCATACTACCTGCCATTTGCACTTGCACGGAGGCGACCACGTGATCGTGTTTTGATGCGCTGGTGGTGTTCTCGCCCAGTTCTCACTGGTCGACGCCGATGGACTCTGACTCTGCTTTTTCCTCATAGTGTGCAATCTCATTTAAGCAGTTCATGTCCGTACAACAGAATGCAAAAAATGACAACAAAATGTGTCAGGAATGATGCATATCTCTGCCGGGATGCTCGAGATCCCCCAAGGCCTCAGCAACCCCCCCCTTCCCCCGCATCGCAGCTCTAGCTGGTCATATACCCAATTCCCTTTGGTGCTGTTACTGTCCACAAACTTGACCGATTTCTCCCAGGGAGCCATTGGCCCAGGCACAATTTGGCCCGTACCACACCTCAGGCCTCAACTCTCCAGAATCCTCTCCGACCGTCCTTCATACCCCTCCCACTTTCCCAGCCCATCAGTCACATCCAGCATCCTCGTCCCATAGAAGATATGTGCCGTCGGGCGCACGCGCTCCCACTGCAGGATCTTCCCCTGCTCGTCGCGCGTGAGGTGCGCGCCCCACACGCTGACACGCCCCGTACGCCCATTGCGATTCGCGACGCACGCGCCGCACGTCTTGCAGCGAAAGCGCGTCTTGTGCGCCCGCGATGGGATGACGTAAGAATCTAACATGTCCATTGCACGGGGATCAGAGACACCGACAGGCTCTGCGAGATGCGTCCAGGAAAAACTCGCAGCATCAAAATGGATGGTGTGCACGAACGGACAGCCTTGCGAATGTATCAACGACGCGGTCTATCAGAGTTGTGATACCCACTTACCTGTAAGACGCTGGCAGTTGGTGCAGTGGCAGAAAGCGCGCAGGACGGGCTCGTCGGCGAGTGCATACGAAATAGCGCCGCAGAAACAGGCACCCTTGAGTGGTTCCATCGGAGTTATCAACTAGCGCGACGACCAAGCAGGGAAGTTCGAACGCGCTAGGTTATGATACTAAGCAGGGAAGGAACGCGCTAGGTTATGATGGCCTTAGTGTTGAACAACGTTCGGCAGCGACACGCTGATGGGCTGGCCCGCGATACGCGGTGGCATTGATGCAATGATGAGTCAACATCACATGAGGAGTCGAGCAATTCGTGAAATGTTAAAAGAAAACCTCAGAGAGTGGCTGCTAGATACAGAGTCCATGAAGATCGTGCAGGATACAATCGTACGTACATCAGCATGTCAAATAAATACGGCGCATACAATTGCCAAAATGCAGTGATGAGTCCCGAGAAGAGTCTCCAATCCAAGCAAAGCAATCCTTCACACTCCATGCCACCACCCAAGAGCCACGGGCGCGCCCATTTTGTCTTCGTTCCCATCCGCCGCCCGCCAAATGCGAGGAGTGAACAGCGTGAACTTAATGTGCTGCCTTGCCGATATGCGCAAACACAGACGCGCTCATGCGTTGCCGTACGCGTGATGCGGGTCGGAGTAAGGATACGAGTTGGGAGCGGTGTTCATGAGGCCCTGGCTGACGTCCGTCGACGTGAGCTTGTAGGGACCCTGCCATCCGTCCTCCTCTTCGAGCTGCTCAACGTAGCGCCGGACAATCGTCACAATGTCTGTAATCACAAAAAAGCGCCTCGTCAGAAACCCGTCACGCACGCAAGAGAAACGATGAGTTTGACGTACAGAGCTCGACGAACACGTGGACCGCCACGATCACTGTGATAGCGATCTTCATGCCTGTGCTGAGGTGTGTCGTGCACTCATCCACGGAGACGTTGCCCTTGTCGTCCGAGTTGATGCAGTCCGTCGTGATGTTCTTCTCGGTGTAGACAGCCCAGAGAAGCAGGCCCGCGGCGGCGAGGGAGCAGAAGAACAGGATCCATGCCATGAATGAGAACGCCTTCACGAAACGTCGATTGCGCGTGATGGAGCCGATGAAGCTGCATTGTCCAGCAGCGTCAGCCAGCTGAAGCAGACGATCCGAATGCGACGACGTACCCGAACAGCGAGAGCAGTGCCATGACACTAAAGACGCACGCAATCACAATGACGATGATCTTCGTCCGCTCATTGACGTTCGTGTAGCCATCTGCCTTGATGGCGATTTCTGCAATAGCAGCAAGCCGACTTCTTTAGGAACCCATCACGAGAGACGAGACCAGATGCCTGCGTACCATGGACGATAAACCACAGAATGGCGGCTAGTAGACCCGCTGTGACGGCTGACAACAAAGAGAAGACGAAGACGCCGAAGCGGACGGGGATGCAGCAGCAGAAGTGTTTTGACATCGTGAACGCTCAGAAGCTCAATCGATGGGAAATCAAAAGAGAACGTGCGCCGGAAGGACGTCGACGGTGAGGACGAACTCGATGGACTGGAAGGAGATGGTGATAGAGCGATTGCACGCGTTCTGCTGCTTATATTCCCCGCAGCAGGGCGGTGATGGGGATGAGACACATGCGCTCGGGGCGATGCTACCGGCGCTTCCAAATCTTCTCGTCGGCCGGAGAACTGCGCAGGACAGCCTTTTCTGTTGAGCGAACATCTTCAGCGCTGTGTTCCTTCCTCATATCCACAACAGAGTGAAATATATGGTATCTTTGGCACACTTTGAAGACAGAGGGTTTTTTGAGCGACGCTGTCGATGGTGAAGCTGCGATCAAAATGGTAGCCACAGCGTGCATGTCGCGGACACCCCAAGAACTGATCATTCTTCAAGCTTCAATCGCTGGCATTGTCTGTGCATTATATTGCAGGTGTAGCAGGAAACCCGAACTGCTTGGCGAGAATCGCGCAGCACAGCGCAGCACCGTACGTAGTCTCACAACCACAGCCACATCTTTCAAGAAAGGCTGTGCGGCTAAGAAATAAGTGATGCAAGCAGCCGACACTGGTACATGTGCTACTAGCATGGACATTAGGAGAGCTGTGGCTGCACCTGTCGTCCACGACGTCCTCATAGCCGCAAACAGCCTTACGCAGTGTCGGTTGTTGCGGTCAGTCATTGGGTTACTCATTAGTCTTAATATATAGTATGTCGTCGCTTCCTCATACGATTTTATAGGTCTGCCTAGGGGAGACAAACTCATTAGGGAACCGTGACCATCTCGTGTGCATATCGTCCGACCCTGCACGTTTCAGCGGTAATGCGTCACCAGGGATGCATCGATACATCCGGCATCGAGTTCGTAAATAGATCTTCAAATAATTCAGACCAATTCCCGTTCATAGGGTCTATCTGATCGTCGCCCGTAACGCTTTTGCATCTTATCCCAGGCCTTTAAGACCCACTGTCCCGCTAACCACTCCCTCGGCTCGAACACCATGTAAAGGCACCACATTACGAAGATCGCGGCAAACGCCCACACCCCTGTACTGGCATACCTTGACTGATCGTCAGGCTTGATGAAGCATTCGAACGCAAATGCGACTAGGAAGGCGAGCATCCTGAATCACGCAATTTGGAGACACCTTCCAGCTCAGCGCCCATCAAAAACTCAGGTATAGTATGCTCCGACTCACCCGTACATCAGAAGGGCGTATGGCAAACTGTACGTTATTGCCAAAGTGTCCAAGGCCAGTTCCCTAGACCCGCTCGCCAAGTAGTTGAACTGGCAGACACTGGTTAGCATAACCGATGTCATGGTCAGATAGCGTCTTACTGCTTTTTCTGCATGCTGGTCTACCAGGTGACGATTTGCCTAGCAGAACGTCACGTCAAAATGGTCCACGTCTGGTTATGTGAACATCGCCCACGTCCTCCGTCGATGTGAGACGGTAACTGCGCATGAGTAGAAGACCAGCAAGGACGCTGCCAATACTAGCTGCCGTTGACACAAGAGACGCTATCTGTGCTGGCGTGCGCGGCCCCACGCCGGAGTCGACTTCGTTGATGGTCATGAATGATATGTTCGCATTTATGAGGACTGTCGCCTGGCCGTGTTCAGGTCATCAAAACGATTCAACGATGGAATGAAAAGAGTTGAGGCGCACGTAAAGCACATCTTCCTGCCAATCCGTCTGTAGCTTATTTATGAAGCGGCCAAACAGTGTGAAGCTCATCCTGCCGTCAATCAGCAAGTCGCGCAATGCATGCATATGCTCTGCTGGGGCCCTGAGCAGCAAAGGTGATATGATATTCATGAGCAGCGTCCTGTGCAGTCTTGCGTTAGGTAAGATGCTTTGGTTTCTGCGGAGGCGGACGACTTTCTGGCCATGATGATTCAGGAACCTGGAAAGAGCTACCGAAGCAATTCATGTCTGAGCGGTTCCTCGGAAGACATGCGCGCGTACCAAACCCATGCATGATGCGCCCTTATAGCCACCGTCAGCCTTGAGATGTTCGATCACATGAGGAAAACATACACTAACCAACTATGCATGCAATCTGCGCATTGCGTACGCGTTCTGTGGTTGCAGCTGCTGTCTGATGTCCAGTGAATCTCACGGTAGATCTTACTCGACTCACATTTGATAGTTGTGATTACCGACAATAGCTGCTGCAGTTCCTCCTTCTCATACACGATGGTGGAGTTTGACACAGTCACACGATCTGCAGGGATGTTGCAACCGGTTCATAGATAAATGATCGAGTTCCCTTGGCCCAGGAAGCACTCACCGACAATTGCGTGCAGGATCACGCGCTGCGCCTCATTCAAGACGTCTACTGATATCTCCACATCGTGCGGAAACATATCACAATGCAGCCTATCAAAGCTCTTCAGCATACACGTCCTACTGTCATAAGAATATTGAGCATATATGCCTTCACAGAGCACGAATCACTCACCGGTGTGCTTGAATGCAACCTCACCAGTAGTAGCCTTCCATGGCATATTCTATATCCTGTCAGTCACCGAGACGAGAGATAGCGTTTCAAACATACTCAAGTGAGATGTAGACTGAACAATCTTCAGACCGGGCAATGCTTCAGTGATCTCGAAGTCGTCGATCCAAAACAACATCTTCGCCGCATGATCGACAAAATAGTAGCTGCACACACGAAGAACCGCTCCTTCTTCAGTAATCGTATCCAATGTGATCACAACGTCACAGTTAGGTGGCAGCTCCGAGTCACCTTGCTGCGATTTTCCGCGCAGCGTCTCAGAGCATTCCTGAACGAGCGAGAGTGTTGCTGAAACACGAATGTCTGCTTCTGTTATGATTCTCTGCAGAGCAATTCGTGTGAGGAGAATTGAGATAATCTTCGTGCTTAAACGTACCTGTTCGGTCTCAAAGAAATAGAGAACACCCTCGGGGTGAACACAAGCTGTCCAGTTCTCCGGAAGCTCTCCTCTGGATCGTTCGAAAGTTGTCAATATCCAAGACGTTTATTGAAGAATAACGAGCTGCGTACAGCGGATAGGACCTCTCCAAAGGCTTGATAGTATAGTTGAAAGCGTTTTCATTCCTGTGATAGCAGCATATCAGCGCAACCTCATTTCTATTACAATAGTCATCTGCACGCACGGCGATATAGTGTGATCGCTGGTGTATCTGTGGGCAGGCAACATGGGACGAGTTCCGATGCTTTCGATCACACTGACATAGTCAGGCTCTGTCGTTGGACTTGTCACAACCTCATCTATATGCTCAGTCGCGTTTCCAGATAACCCTTGAGGCATTGCCGGAGTCGAGACTGGCGTCGAAGGCGACTTGCCGAAGACTGAGTTTGCGCGGAGGGCTGAGCCAGGAACCAAAGTCTCCTGTCCTGCGGGCTGCAGCTGCCCGCCTTGAAGGCTCCCTGTGGCATTACGATGAGGCCTCGGATGGATTAATGCGAGCGCTCGAAGCTGATCGCCGGTGTTTTCGATCCGGCCACGGAATTCCGGCAGTATAGGCGGCAATGAAGTCGCGAGGTTCCGTTTCCATATACTCAGATGTTGCGACATCCAGCGGAGGTAATTGTGAGGAGAAGCATGCTGGAGAGCTCTGGAAGATGGCGGGGAGTTCGGTGCTGACGAAGAGCCGGGCTGGGGTGAGGGAAGGGAGTACGGAAGCACGGGTACTTCACTCGCGTAAATGTTGGATGGATGTTCGTCGCAAGTCGGAAAACCGACTAATACGCGATGAACAGTCTGTGAGGTTGCGCATCGCTGGTGGCCGTCTCTGCTATGGGTCCCGAGACGTTGAAATGCGGTGTCTGTCCCATTGTCCCGCGACTGGCCAACGAGCCTAGACAACAGACGCCGAAGCGATCGCCAGATTAGCAGAATATAATGCATCCATCTTCGCAAGCTGCCTATAGAAGCGGTATGGTGAGAGAGAACTCGGAGCATGGACTGACCAAGTGTGAAAGGCATCTTCGTACGTCAAGGATGTTGGAAAGGCCTTAAAAGCGAGCTGTCCACCTTCACAGCCTTGTAATGGCATCGAGGCTATGAAACGCTGATCAAAGATGAGCTTATCCCATTCATCAATCTCCCACGGTCAGCGACAGGACCTATTCACTCTATGCAGTACGTACCGCACAACAGAAGGGTCATCGAGTTAAGGAAGGCAATCTTCGGCATCGGGAAGACATACAAAGCGAGTGGAGATTCTGAGCTTGACAATCCACGACGGTGGCTGGCTTCGGTGAGGTGACACAAAAGAAAGACACGTTGGAAATATTGTCATGGTAGCGGTTGCGGCTCGATCGTACTGCTCTCCGGCTAACTGAGTGACTCAGGCCTTGAGATATTTCGCGACATAGCAAAAAACGTGGCATTTCCACAGCATCGTATTAGTCGACTTGATTTGCGGATTGGGACTTCTGCTACTTGTACGGCTAGTAATAACGCGGAGTAAACGAAGGCAAAGAAAGCATTACACGTATAGCCGATCACTTCGACAGCATCATCTACATCAGGCATCGCATCAGAGGAAGCACGAAAAGTTACAGTGAAATGACGTACCTTCACGAACTCTGAGTGTTGTACAGGACGTTGTAATCCGTGAGTTCATACATAACGCCGGAGGTCTTGGGGCACATACCTTCATAATTGATCTGACCATCACCGTCCACATCCGCTTCCCGGATCATCTCATCCACCTCGTTATCAGAAAGCTTTTCACCTGTATATGCACGTGGATGCATGAATACCATTGATCATTAAAATCCAGGGTAAAAGGGCACATACCAAGGTTCGTCATGACGTGTCGCAACTCGGCAGCGCTGATGTAACCGTTGCCATCCTTGTCAAACACCTTGAAGGCCTCCTTAATCTCTTCTTCGCTATCGGTGTCGCGCATCTTCCGTGCCATCATCGTGAGGAACTCGGGGAAGTCGATCGTGCCGTTGCCGTCCGCATCGACCTCGTTGATCATGTCCTGCAGCTCGGCCTCGGTGGGGTTCTGTCCGAGCGAGCGCATCACGGTGCCAAGCTCCGTGGTGGTGATTGTGCCGTCACCATCTGTGGGATGTGTCGAGATGGATGTGGGCGTTAGTCGATAAGCACGGTGACCGTCTGACATTCGAGGACGCACCCTTGTCGAATAGTGAGAATGCCTCCTTGAACTCTGTTGATGCACAACTTTGTAGGAGTCCAGGAGTGCATCATTACATAAACCTACCAGAGATCTGCTCTGTACACGGCGAGAGTGAGAGAGCTGTCAACTGCCACAACGAGAAACGCGCTACCTTCAGACTGTGATACATCGCGTCGCCTGATCAGTATGCGGATGATTCAACTCGAAGCGGTGCTACACACGAGTTGGTCGGCCATAATGCGAATGAACTGAGAGTATTAATGTCTTGGTGAGCTGGCCTGTACTTGAGGTGGGAAGGTAGGGAGGAGGAGGATAGCAGCTCGCACTGCAGATGCCCTATTGCAGCTCGGCAATCGCCAGTCTACAGTATTGTATTTATAGCGGCTGCTAGGCGCCGCCATTTTGTAATGGAATATGTTTCTCTAAATCGAAAAGTGCCGCGTCGCCGATCCCTTGCTCGATGACGTGCGGCAACGTGTTTTTGTTTGGGAGATGGGATGGGAATTCTACCATGCAGATATGGAAATTTACGAACGGAATGGACTTGTTACGGAACGCGCGTATATACTACAACGAGCTGGACGAAAGATCCGCGAAGATCACCTATCCGGCGACGGTACGGGCGCGTTTCTTGCGACCCAATCCTCCTTGCTTCTTCCTCAACCTGACCTTAGATGGCGTGATAGGCTGACGCCGAGGAGGGAGGACGACGTTGATCTCACTTATATCTGCGAAGAAATTGTCCGTTTTCTCTCACGTATATCTGCGAAGAAATATTGCCCGTCTTCGCACCAGTATTTTCTCGGCGGCTTTGACTAGGACGATCGCTCCACGGAGAGGTCGTTCGTATTCCCTGCGGGGATCATCTTGCCTTTGATACCGTATGCAGGAATGGGATGGCCAGGGGCCTACATATTTGCTGGCATCCATGAGCTTTTGAAGAGCTTCTTGAACAAAACAGGTAAAGAAGCTCTTCAACGTTCATCGCGACATCTGCCCGCGAACGGGCTATCGGCTGTCGCCGAACGCATGAGTGTAGAGTTGATTGTCTTTTAGTGAGTACTGAGTATTTACCGTTCGAACTGTCTTTTGTTTCGGAGGTGGCCGTACGACCGTCACCTACAGCGATGATGTCGTCCCGAAGAGCGACCGCTCGTTTCGCATTTCTCGTTGGTGCGATGATCCATGCACGCGTTTCCGATGTTGTGGATCGGCTCGTTCCAGTTGTTCCACCCTCCGCACATACAGTATGTCTGTGGAGGATGGAACACACAGCCACGAGTTGGTCTCGTCTATCTTACCGAGAACAAATTTATGTTGGAAGAAATATGAAAGAATGCATGTATAGAGAACAGAAGTATGCATGCAAATTTCTTGTTGATTTTGAATGACCGTAGCAAATATCAAAGAGCAGTGAAAGAAAACGAAGGAACGTCGTAAATACTATATTACATGAGTAGTATTTGCGATTTTACGGAAAAGTTCATTTATATTTTGCATACTTGTAATTACATACACTTGCAGGCTTGCTCTCACGGGCAAGGGAAAATACAAGCCACTTATCTCATCAGCTAAGCGAACGATAACTCTTTATCGCACTCCGTCATCTCCTCAGCTGCTACCGCAGCACCCTCATCGACCATGCCTGCTCAATCCACTCTATCGAGCGAGGAAAAAGGCAAAGTCAAAAGCGTAATCAACACCGCTACAAACAAGATCCTCACTGCCGCGCTCGCACGAATCTACTATGCATACCCCCAGCCGGACGAGTGGTCGTACGCCGGATTGCAAGGTGCTCTTGCGTTCGTTCAGGACAAGTCGAAGAACGCACTTTTCCTGAGGATGGTGGACCTGGCGGGAACACGCGGCGTTATTTGGCAGCATGAGCTGTACGAGGGATTTGAATACTACCAGGACCGTCCGTTCTTCCACTCGTTCGCCGGTGATGTAAGTCATTGCATGTGTAGCTGGTACTGCCTCTTGATGTACTGCATAGGAATGTATGATTGGTATCGTTTTCTCCGAAGAGAGTGAAGCGAAGACGTTCTACAAGAAAGTAACGACGACGAAAGCCGACGCTCCTGGTATGTTTACCGAGCCCGCACGAATGCCGAACAATGGACGACCTTCCCTCTCAGTTTCCCTCTCAGAGAAGCCGAATGCAGCTCCAGCGAGAAAGAAGACGGTTAAGGGTGGACGAATTGACAAGTCTATGATTTCTGGGCCCACCGCCGGGTCGTTCAAGCACGTTGCCCACATGGGCTACGACCCTATTTCGGGATTCACATCTACGAACGTCGACCCATCGTGGTCTGCGTTCCTAAGAGAGCTGGAGGGACACGGTGTCTCGCGAGATCTGCTCGAGCAGAATATGGAGTTCATCAAGGACTTCGTTAAGGATGCACAGAAGAATGCTCCTGGTGCCGCTGCTGCTCCAGCGAAGAAGCCACCTCCACCCCCAGCGCCGCGGCGAGCCCGTCAGCAGGAAAGCGTCTCGATACCTCCAACAGCGCCACCGCCTCCACCCCCTGCAGCTCCTGCGCCACCGCCTCCTGCAGCTCCTGCGCCACCACCTCCTGCAGCTCCAGCACCATCGCCTCCTGCAGCTCCAGCACCTCCACCTCCTCGTGTGCCACCGACACGCGCTCCCCCGCCAGCTGCTCACCCACCATCGCCTCCACCGTCCGCTCCTCCAGCCCCTCCGGCGGTACCACCCCCACGACCTCAGGCTGCACCTCCTGCACTGCCCTCTGCGCCACCTCCGCCAGCGCCTTCTCGCAGCCCTGCGCCGCCTGCTCCTGCGCCGCCGCCTCCGCGTCCCACGGCGGCACCACCTGCACCTCCTCCGCCACCACCTACACGTCCCGCTGCGGCACCACCTGCGCCTCCCACGCGCCGGCCATCCCCGCCGTCCAGTGCACCGCCAGCTCGTCCACCGCCTCCCCCATCCGGTGTTGCACCCCCGCCTCCTCCTCCACCACCTCCCCCATCCGGTGGTGCACCCCCGCCTCCTCCTCCACCACCTCCTCCATCCGGTGGTGCACCCCCGCCGCCTCCTCCGCCGCCTCCTCCCCCATCAGGCAGTGTTGCTCCTCCACCTCCGCCGCCTCCACCTCCGCCTCTGGGGGGTGCTCCTCCTCCGCCTCCACCGCCGCCCCCCGCCGGCGGTTCGGAAGAGTCGAAGGCCATCGAAGGATTGCCTGCTCCGCAGCCTGGGCGAGGCGACCTGCTCGCCTCCATCCAAGGTGCAGGCGTCCATATGCTTCGCAAGCGGAGCGATTCCGCCGCACCAGCCCGCGTCGCATCTCCACCGCCTGCGGAAGAGGCATCCTCGGGAGGCGCTGGTGACCTTACTGCGGCATTGGCTGCGGCGTTGCTGGAACGGAATAAGAAGATGGGAGAGAGTGATGAGGAGGAAGAGGAAGATGATGACTGGGACTGATGGTTCTATCTTACATACTGCCGTTAGCGTTACTTCCGACTGCGCATGCACAAACATATTGGGTACGCTTTGAAGATATTACTCTATTGAATATTATTATCTATGTAATCACTTCACAAGCAATGCCCATGAGTCAGTTGCCAAGAGGTATATCTTTCAACCAAATCATGAACCTATGATTTACGGCAACCCTGAAGTTCATATGTACTCTCCATAGGCGGACAATGGAAAGGCTCTTTGAGAATAGCGGTCCGTATGTTTTCAGTCAAAATGCGGGTTTGATCGCAGCATGTGTCGCATTATTGAAGGCATTATCGGCGACGAAGACCAATAAATTGTGTAGTAGATGCATTGAAGTCGCAATCGGCTGGAGTCTGGGCCATTTACGGTCACGTTGACCTGGGAGTCATTATTGATGCGTGTAGCGGTGCCAGTCCTTCCTCTGCCAGGAAGGTTGCGGGCCTGTTCCATGGACGTGAAATTATCGACGAAGGACATTGACATCAACCGCTCCTGTCGGACATGGCTTGTCCTTGTGTAGCTACGTCGACATCAATGGTGTATGTCCGGACTCGGTCCATGTATGGATGGTCGCTGCAAGTATCCAACGCTACGCTGACCGACATGGCGCATTTTGCTAAGGGGCATGACCAGCCAAGAATAATTCCAGTTGTGCAAAACATAAAGTAGAGCAACAGGCCTCAACATACGGCAATCCACCGTGCTGCCGTCATTTGAACGAGCCAACCAATGTCCCACCTTCGTTAGGAATCTCGAAATTATGTTTAATTTTCCTGTCAGATTAAGACATGAATAGACATACCAACGCCCTTTCAGAATTGAGACGGTCACTGAACATGACAACCTCGGGTAGATCCTCATCGTTGTCCTTCGCATAGGCTCAAGTGAAAGTGCGGTATGATTATTTAGTTTTTCCTCAATTGGGGAAAGCAATTCAATATTCGTTCTGCAAGTGACGAGGGATGGACTCACCTGCACGGTTTCGAAGGGAAACACGAGATCGTCAAGCTCTGACAGAGAGACAAGCCTCCAGAACATATATAGCCCATGGTATGATCGGAGAATGCATGCAAGGCACATTGTGCTGCTGTTCTGTGGACGACCTGTAACATTGAGTCGGCATTAGTATCTATCGAGGCCCATATCAAGACATCTAGCACAGCATGCGAGCATCCCCCTCCTCGACGTCAATCAGACCGCAAGCGGTGCAAAAATACGCGATAAAAGGGATGGCCAAGTCGGGCTCGGGAAAATTGGAAGCAACCTACATCACTCCTTACGCTTATGACGTACTTGTACGCATTGCGAATCAGGGCCTGTATGAGGCAAATCAACCACTGCTTACATGCATAGGTTAGGTATGAGCACCACGACCGCAAACTAAGTCTACGGCCGGTGCTCGCGCCAAGGATGGGAAGCAGGCACGCCTTGAGGTCGCTGCCGTTGACGAGGTACCACTCCACGAGAAAGTTAATCTTCGCAAGGTCAGATTGAGGGTATTGTAGCCGTTGACAGGGTAGGAGTGCAGAGCTCTCCTTTCGACGCTTCAGAGTTCATCGAAACAATTCATAGACCAAAATGCATGCGAGAAGGATGACTGCTGGGAACTGTTTCCTTATCTATGGCAATTTGAACTGCTGCCGCACACGTACCGAAATCCGTAGCCTCGATGAGCGGAAAGCCGAAGCAGTGCACATGGCACAACGCGTTCATGCGGTAAACCGCACAAGGTCGTCGAGTTCTTCCGGTTCACAGTCACTCACTGCCCACGCAATACTGAGCAGTAAGCTCAGGGACGGCACATCCGAGGTGGTAGCTCTGAGCAGATTCTTATAATCTATCGAAGCAGGGGAATTTTCGATCTTCCGAAATTGAGTTTGTCGAGATGGGCTGCAGTTATTGTGGACCGAAAAGGTATGCTGGTATTGCATCGCCAAAAGAGAAAGACCGGATCGCTACGAACCTCCGTGATAGTCGCGAGCGTTCTGCCCTTGTGTGAGCATGGTGGAGATGTGGCGTTTGAGAGCTGATGGCATGAGCGCCGAGGACCAGCAGGAATAATGCACCCTGTTGGCGTAGCGTAACGGGATAAGTTCTACGCGTGGTTGTGCGAATTTGTTTGACGTCCCGCGATGAAGCCGAGTAAATCGACGAGTCGCATATCAAAGACAATCATGTGAGCTATGGAGCACTGGTATAGGCTGAGCAACAGATAGCATTACACGGTCAGAAAAGCAACAGAACCAAGAAGCCTAGAGCCGCCACAGAACAACAGCAATGAGCATCAGGCATAGAAGTCAAAACATGAGAATCACAGCACTGTCATGCAGTGGTATCAGCACCAGAGGCTGGGGGACTGATACATCAGTCCTCGGCTGCACAGCACAACTCTTGATACATTACCGATGATCGCTAGAGCATGGTGTGATACATCATGGTGCTGCCACCGCAGCACCTTCCCGTTTGAGATGGCGGCGATTGACCTCCGGTGCCCTGGTCAACCTTTGACGGGCCTTACTGGACAAAAAGCTCTGCTCTTGTATTGGGGAGCCTACAATTCGGGGAATTATGCAATATTATGCAATATTTGTTGATATCACCGATAATCACCGGTGATCATTGGTGATTGTGAAAGATTTGCAGTGATTTCCGGTGATCACCGGTGATTTCCGGTGATATGAACTCGCATAACATTGTATCTCACTGAATATCACCCATATAATTGTGCACCAGTTGTTGCATGCTCACCGGTAATCACCGGTGATAGATCATTTCTCTGCCCATATGCTCAAAAGCTCACCCAAAAAACTGTGCTTTCACCATGAAAATACATTGTTCCAAAATGAGGCTCTTTTTAAGTCTTCACTCATTTGCAGTCATCCACCATAGCACCTATTTCCAGAACATTCAGATGTCGCAGCAGCTGAACAATATCTGAGCTGCATACCAGATACTTGAAAACCGTGTACATCGAGCTCTTCGCACTCATTCGGGAGATGCTGCACATTTAGGTGAACAACGAGATCAAGCCTTGGCTCTACTACAGGCTGCTGAGCTGGCAAGCATTATATTGACTCTTTATTCATTTTGGATTGCTCAAGCTGGTGGTTTTAGCAACATGTCATCTTTCCACCAGCGGAACTGGCTGTGCTCAGGCAAAGTATACAAGACATGATAACAGCATTAGACCAGGCCTGCCATGAATCGTCAGACCCTCCCGAGGCTCAGGCACTTGTTGTGTCACAGCATGTACACACTGGCCAAAGAGGATGCCCCCGCATTGAAATTGAACCACACTTTCTTGCACAAGCACTTGAGCTACAAGGTCCCACACACATTGCTCCTGTTCTCAATTGCTCAGCTCGCACCATTCGTCGCCATGCACTAGAATATCAACTACTTTCCCCTGCTCCTCCTATCTATACTGACCATTCACAGCCCGATGGTACTGTCACCTGCACATATCAATCGTCCACAAGGCCTGTGTCTAATATGACAGATGCACAACTAGATAACTTCATCGCTGCTGTGCTTAATGTCTTTCCTACCTTTGGTTGTCGCATGATCAAGGGACATCTCAAGGCTGCTGGCCATCATGTACCTCACGAGCGCATAACAGCTTCATATCTGAGAGTCCATGGAGCTCCTGGTGTCTTTGGTGATCACCATATTCAGCGCAAAGTATATGCAGTGGCCGGAGCAAACTCTTTGTGGCATCATGATGGGCAACATGGTAAGTCTCACCTCTCTTCTCTCCATGGCATCTCACATAGCCCTTACATTGTTCACTAACTGCAGGTCTCATTCGCTTCAAAATTGTCATACATTGCTTTATTGATGGCAAGTCCAGACTAGTTACTGGAATTCACGTCAGCAGCAACAATCATACACAGACGATCCTCGACCTCTTCCTGGATGGTATAGAGCAATATGGAACTCCAAGTCGAGTACGTGGAGACCATGGAACTGAAAACATCTTCATCGCTCAGTGAATGGAGCAACATAGAGGCAGTGGTCAAGGTTCTTATATATGGGGGTGGTGCGTTCAAACCTTTCAAGTTATGTCTACCAAACTAACACATTGCTTTGTAGTAGCATTCATAACACACGCATCGAGTGACTCTGGTACGATGTCACCAATGGCTTTGGGCAGAAATGGAAGACATTATTTCTGGACCTCGAAGCACACTGTGGACTCAACCCCACTATTGCTGCTCACGTATGGCTGCTACATCACCTCTTTCTGGCTGCTATCAATCATGATGCACAAGATTGGGCCAGTGCATGGAATTCACATCATCTTCAAATTCACAGTGAGCGAGAACGCAGCCCTCGAGACATGTTCTTTTTCAGTATGGTTCAAGATGGTCCACGAGGTCTGCGTGCAATCACTGATGCTATTCAGGAGTCCATCCATGATATAGCTGCCTATGGCATAGATTGGGAAGTGGCAGATGATCCTGTACTGATGAATCATTTACTGCAGAACAATCCACAGGATTGGGCTGAGCAGAACCCATTCACTGTAAATCCAAGCACACTCTCAGACGTTACTTGCGAGCCTCCTGATTGTCCTTTGACTACTGTAGAGATTGAAGCTCTTGATACATATCTGGCATCTGTGGTTGATTGTAGGTCATGCAGCATGACAGTGTGTAGGGTGGTATGGCAGCAGGCATTGACTTCCTGCAATCACCTGATAAATCAACGTCCCCAGAATGTGGTGCAGCAACCTTAGAAATCTGTTGTACCATACTTTGTTGTACCTTTTATACCACACCCAATGACAACTGAGATAACTCTTGGCTGGCTATGGAAGCTACAATGATAAAGGACCACAGCGTTACTGCCCAGCCACACTTTATTTTGCCTTATTTGTTGCAAATAACCACCTTATCTAAATTACTACAACAATAACTGTGAGCCCGGACAAGGAGTATCAAGTAGCATATTGAAAGTGCTCACTATTGACAATGTGTGGCACAAATTTAAAATCATGTGAGTCATTTATTGTTTACCACAGTTGAAGATCATAACATGCCGGTTGTCTAGTTCTATACAGTTTGAGGGATCACAATTGAATTGATGTGCCACTCGATCACCTAATAATTATCTTGAACTAACTACATGAACAGGCTAATGTTGATATTTCAGTTGGCCAAGTCAGACTTTCATGTCTCTGACTCTTTGCCCATCTTTTCATTTTTACCTTCTTCCTTCTCCACTTGCTGTTCAGAATTCTTGCACAGCATGTCAGAAACTGATGACAGCCAGCTTCGCCGCTACTCTACCAGAACACGAAGACAACACATCTGAAACGATGAAGTCATTCCTCTGACCCAACGTTCACAGTCAAACATGGCAGGCAAGTAATTGCACTTCATCAGAGCCACTGCTTGCTAACTTCCACTCATGACAGAATTATTAACAGCAAGTTCTACAATGATATGGGATGATCCAACTGAACAAATAGATCCAACATCCATGAACACTGGTGTGTATTGCTGATTGGCATGATGTCGACCCCTGAAAGATCTCAGAACAGTCAACAGAAGAACGATCGCAGCCACTGCATCAAGAAGATGAAGAATATGATCCACTACTTTCTCGCACGAGTTCAGAGTCAGGTAAGCTTCTTAGATAGCATTGCTTGTGCATTCAGTGTAAAATTGATACATTCATAATAGCCTCACCGATGTTGACGTTGCATAGCGAACAGCCACTGCCTGTGCAGAACAGTAGTATTGTGGAGAATGATAGTGCAGGTTCGTCTTCTAGTTTGTGCTGAGCTGGCACTGGCACTGGCTGAAGAACTCATGCATTTGTTCTATCAATGAAGTAGCGAGACAGCCAGCTGTTGTCTCTTCTGCTGCGTGTCACAGATTTTTGCCACAAAGTCCGCACGTGACTTTTCTCACACCACAGATCACGTGCTTCACCAATATCTCATGCCACTCAGCCACAGACGTGACACGTAGAGATCAGGTGATAGTCCACATCACATGTTATGGTCCAGACCCGTGGATGATACGGTCGGACCTGTCTATTCCAGGATACAATAGAGGCACCCATTTGGGAACAAAGGGAACAAGGACTATTGTTAT
>NW_024468554.1:342067-344487 GCF_001632365.1 Laetiporus sulphureus 93-53
TTCCACGTGACTGTCTCTTTTTAGTCTTTTTGATCTCTTGTCCGGTGTTACTGTGACATTAGAAACAATCTGACATTTTCTGCGCCCCTGCTTAGTGTCTAACACAAGCGGCCGCGTATTTTCAGCACAAGCAGTTTCAGCCGTAGCGCGCGGCTTTTTTGACACACATTCCAATCCGATCTCTACCCGGCGTGAGCCTCAGCAAGACTCTGAGCTGCCCAAAGCCTCAAAGTGCAAGGCCACCCCCAGGATCGACCTCGACGCCCACTACAAGCGTCAGGAAACCAACAAGGAGCGTGGAAGGCTCCTCACACTTGCGTCACTAGGCGCATCATCCACAGACAGGCAGCGAGCAGCAGCTAGGGTTGTAGATACCACACACATCATAAAGCGTGGAATCATCCGCCAGCCACGCGATCACACCCCACCGCTCGAATGCTACAAGCCCAGAAAGGGACGTCTTACCACTGGTAGTCGCAAGCCGGCACTGCCCCCAGAACTTATCACCTCCAACGCAGTCCCTCCCCCCGTCATTGCCTCCATTCCAACTCGTCCCCTACCCAACTTCATAAAGACAAACACCATCGCACGTCCCATCCGCCCACTCCCTTCCAGAGTCAGGCCGACGATCCACATCGAGACCCTTTCGAAGCAGGTAGATGCTACCCGCTTCAGGCTCCAACCCATATTAGGAGCATTCTCATATCGTCTCAAGGACGAGCACCAAGGACCCATCTTTAGCCTCGCCACAGAGCTCGATAAAGTCTGCGCCGATCTACACACAGGGACGCGCACATATACGTTTGTCGAGAAGCAGGTTATCAACAAAGTCTGTCTGGAGATAGGAGGAATCAGTTTCAAGCAGATAGGAAAGGAAGAGAGGCTGCAGGAAATCGCCAAGGCTCTGGTCTTCATCTCGAAAGCGAGATATTTGCACTTTTTGTATTAGTTTACCTATATCACAATGGAGTCAGCCGATCGTGTGCACGCATCCATGTTCAGGCAACGAATGGATGACATTCTTCATACAAACGTCGAGTCAGCACACGACGGAAGTACCCCACGCGCCTCGCAGCGCAATTCACCCGAACCTGCACTAGGACCGCAGGATTCTGCATCACAAGTCGGAGGACCAGCATCCCCGACATCATCACTTGTACCAGCCTATGTCCCACCCATCTGGGAGTTTGATGGACACCAATTCGAGCACCTAGAAGATGCTCTCAGACAGTCCGCTCCAGGAGAAGTCCCGGACCACATACGTGAATGGGTAATCATCGCAATGAAGCTCACGGTCACTACTGAAATCGCCAAGGTCTACAATGTGCTCGGAAACAAAATGTACGAGCACAAGAAAGCCTTTGAATTGCAGATCCAGAATAACAAGAATGAGCACCGGTTAAAGGAGGCACTGCTCCAAACTGAGAACGGCAAGCTCAAGGACAGGATCGATGCGCAAGATGCACATATAACGGTACTTAACGGTGAACTCACCGGAACACAAGCGGCAATGTTGGATATTGAAAAAGAGATGATGGAAATCAAGGCAGCAAACACTAGGCTGCGACATGAGCTAGCTTCGCTCAAAGCAAGCGGCGTCACTATGATGCAAGGTCAAACACCCGGCACGGTCCAATCGCACAAGCCACGCATCAAAATTGCTGAACCTCCACACTACTCAGGCAAAGGAAGTCTGGAGGACTGGCTCCAACAACTCGGTATATGGATGCGGTGGAACGAGATCAACGACGATGAACACAAGATTACCACGGCCCTGCTGCATTTGGAAGGTGGCGCGTTCACATACATGTCTGAATATGTGACCAGAGCAGCAGCACAGCAGGCACTTGGCACATGGGAAGACTTCGTCAACATTCTCAAAGTGAACTACAGGACCCTCGACCCGGACAAGGATGCACAGCAGCATTTGAAGGATATCTGCAGCAAGACGTATCCCACAATGGTATCCTTCGCAGAACAGTTCCGTCAATGGGCCACTAAGACCAACTTAGGGCACACTGCACTCATCGGTTACATCGCTGAACACCGAAGCAAGGACGTACGCCAGGCAATGGTCACACGAGACAGCCTAGGAATTTCCGACCCCATCACATGGCCGGAATACCTCGACCTGTGCCTTCAACTGGAGTCCAAGTTCAGAGCCGACAAAGCAGGACAACGCGGAACAATTACAACATCATCATCATCAGCACCACGGGCCCCGAAAGACCCCAACGCAATGGTCGTGGATCGAGTATCCACCCTCACCAAGGAACAAGAAGGATGGCTGGAGAAGAAGCTGTGTGTACGATGCGGGAAACACCCCTTCGTTTTTAAACAGCGATGCCCAGACCCCAAGTACAAAGGCAAATTCGAAATGCCGAAACGGGGCCAAGCAACAAGGGCAATTTCTTCAAACG